>NC_053025.1:29876622-29893231 GCF_003073215.2 Triticum urartu
GGCGTAGCGTCGAGGGCTAGCGGTGGCGCTAGGGTTCGTGCGAGAGTGGAAGAAGAGATAATGACCGCTGTGAAGTGTGTATTTATAGGTACAGGGGAGGCACTGCGCTATTACACAGGTGCCCCTGGCGATTCGCATCTGAGTAACATGTGGCCATCATGCGGAATTTTGGGGTTTGTTCCACGTCCCACGCACGCCTGGATTGTCGGGTGGTCGTTCCTACTTCTCCGGATTTCATGTGGATGAATGAGCATTGAAAACGGACATAAAGGTTGTCTCTGTGTCGTCTGCTAAAGGACGCAGAGAAGACATTCGACAGTTTCAATAGAATGCATATGACTTGGAGAGATAGAATTTGAGATAGAAAGCATAGAGAGGTTAGGGTCCGATCACATTCACTTAGTTCAAAAGATTCAAACAAGAAGACATAGCTATAAGTGAATGTTGTAGAGGACAGAACACTAGTATATATATATATACAATCAACATAGTGAAGATAATCATGAAGACATGTTGGGATTGAAGCCAAACCAAATGTGAAGACATTGCAAGGTAACGCCATGAGTGAAACACTTCAAAATAGAACATTTGATGGTGGCGTTACCCACCGTATAGGAAGTATTAGACCCAGACACGGCGCACAATTATCGTGGCGCTCCGAAGTCAAATTCCACATTAATGTATTCACACTTAGAATGTATGTCTTCATTGATTGAAGATATACTTTACTTCGTGTGTTGCACATCTAAGTCATCAATATGCATAAGGGTTAGGATGTGTGCCTGATCACAGGACATTTGAGGATTCCAGATATTTAGCTCACACCGTAACTTGCAAAATCTCTTCTCATCCAAGGGCTTGGTGAAGATATCTGCCAATTGCTCTTCAGTGTTGACGGTATGATATCAATATCTTCCTTCACAACATGATCTCTGAGAAAGTGATGACGAATTTCAATGTGCTTTGTCTTCGAGTGCTGAACTGGGTTGTTGGCAATCTTGATGGCGCTTTCGTTTGTCGCAGTAAAGTGGCACTTGCTTCAGATGAATGCCATAGTCCTTGAGTGTTGCTTCATCCACAGAAGCTGAGCGCAGCAAGATCCAGCAGCAATGTATTCAGATTCAGCAGTGGAGAGAGATACACAGTTCTGCTTCTTTGAAGACAAACATACAAGTGATCGTCCCAGAAAGTGACATGTGCCTGATATAGACTTGCAATCCACTTTGTCACCAGCATAATCAGCATCCGAGAATCCAACCAAATCAAACTCTGAGCCCTTTGGATACCATAATCCTAGAGTTGGGGTGTGATCCAAATATCGAAGAATTCGCTTCACAGCTAAGTGATGCGACTCCTTTGGTGCCGCTTGAAATCGAGCACACATGCAAACACTAAGCATAATATCTGGCCTAGATGCACATAGATAAAGTAAAGAACCAATCATGGAGCGGTATACCTTTTGATCGAACTCTTTACCATTGTCGTCGGGACCCAGATGATGTTTGGCTGGCATGGTGTTGTGAAGCCTTTGCAGTCTTGCATACCAACTTCTTCAGGCAATCTTTGAGATACTTCTCTTGAGATATGAAGATGCCGTTGCGTTGTTGTCGTATTTGAAGACCGAGGAAGAACTTCAGCTCTCCCATCATGGACATCTGATATTGCTCTTGCATCATATATCCAAACTCTTCACTGTACTTCTGATTGGTGCAGCCGAAGATAATGTCATCCACATATATTTGGCACACAAACAGTTCACCATCATATGTCTTCGTGAAGAGAGTGGGGTCTAGGGAACCAGGTATGAAGCCTTTGCTCTTCAGGAAGTATTTGAGTGTGTCATACCAGGCCCGAGGGGCTTGTTTGAGGCCATACAGTGCCTTGTTGAGCTTGTATACCATGTCAGGATGTTTTGGATCTTCAAAGCCAGGCGGTTGTGCAACATACACTTCTTCTTCAATCTTGCCATTGAGAAAGCACTCTTCACATCCATTTGATATAGAAGTATGTTATGATGATTTGCATAGGCCAGCAGTATGCGTATGGCTTCAAGTCTAGCCACAGGAGCAAATGTTTCATCGAAGTCAATGCCTTCCACTTGAGTATATCCTTGAGCAACGAGACGAGCTTTGTTTCTGACAACTTGACCATGCTCATCTTGCTTGTTGCGGTATATCCATTTGGTGCCTATTATATTGTGCTTCCGTGGATCAGGACGCTTAACCAGTTCCCATACATTATTCAGCTCAAACTGTTGAAGCTCTTCTTGCATAGCTTGAATCCATTCAGGTTCCATGAAGGCTTCTTCAACTTTCTTGGGTTCTGTTATTGAGACGAATGCGAAGTGCCCACAGAAATTTGCTAGCTGAGTTGCCCTTGAACGAGTGAGTGGACCGGGTGCATTGATGCTATCAATTATTCTTTCAATCTGCACTTCATTGGCAACGCGAGGATGTACAGGGCGAAGACTTTGCTCTTGCTGATCATTGTCGTTGTTAGAAGGAATGTCTTCAGGCTGAGCATTGTCTTCATGTTGATCAGGTGCTGAGATGATAAGTTCTTCTTCAGGATGAGCTTCAGAAGGTATAATTTCTCCAGTTCCCATTAGCTTGATTGATTCACTGGATGGAACTTCATCTAGCACATTTGGCAGTTGCTCTCTTTGTGAACCGTTGGTCTCATCGAACCGCACATCCACTGTTTCAACCACTTTGTAATGAAAGAGATTGAAGACTCTGTAGGAGTGCGAATCCTTTCCATATCCAAGCATAAAACCCTCATGTGCTTTTGGTGCAAACTTTGAGGTGTGATGTGGGTCCTTGATCCAGCACCTTGCGCCAAATACTCTGAAGTAACTGACATTTGGCTTCTTGCCAGTAAGGAGCTCATAAGATGTCTTGTTCAGAAGCTTGTGAAGATAAACACGATTGATTGTATGGCATGCAGTATCAATGGCTTCAGGCCAGAATTTTCTTGGAGTCTTGTATTCATCTAGCATCGTTCTGGCCATCTCAATGAGTGTTCTGTTCTTGCGTTCGACGACGCCATTCTGCTGTGGCGTGTACGGGGCTGAGAATTCATGTGTGATGCCCAAGGTATCAAGATATGTATCAAGGCCAGTGTTCTTGAATTCAGTGCCATTGTCACTTCTGATGTGCTTTATCTTGGCGCCATAATTGTTCATAGCTCGATTGGCGAAGCGTCTGAAGACATCCTGCACTTCAGTCTTGTAAAGGATTATGTGCACCCAAGTGTATCTAGAATAATCATCAACAATGACAAGCCATAGAGACAAGCAGTAGTAGTAAGAGTTGAGTAATGAGTGGGACCGAAAAGATCCATGTGAAGCAGTTCGAAGGGTCGAGTAGTGGTCATGATTGTCTTCGAGGGATGTTTGGCCCTCGTCATCTTTCCTGCCTCACAGGCACCGCATAAGTGATCTTTCTTGAACTTGACGCCCTCGATGCCTATGACATGCTTCTTCTTTTGCAAGGGTGTGGAGGTTCCTCATGCCAGCATGCCCAGCCTCCGATGCCAGAGCCAGCATTCTGAAGCTTTTGCTAGAAGACATACGGCAAGCTGTGGTCCTGCTGAGAAATCTACCACATACAAATCATCTTTTCGATACCCTTCAAACACTAGAGACTTGTCAGATTCCATTAGTACAAGGCAACGATATTTTCCAAATATTACGATCATGTTCAAATCGCAAAGCATTGAGACAGACATTAAGTTGAAGCCAAGGGATTCAACAAGCATGACTTTATCCATGTGTTGATCCCTTGAGATTGCAACTCTACCTAGACCCAATACCTTACTTTTACCAGTGTCAGCAAATGTGATGTGGCTCTTGTCGGATGGACGTAAGGTTGAGTCCATAAGAAGACTTCTTTTGCCAGTCATGTGATTTGTACACCCACTATCAATAATCCATTCTGAAGACTCTGGTGTCGTACCCTACAGTGCAGTTAGGGGGATAGGCTTCACGAAGAGCATTGTGAAGCAAAAACATTTGACGAACCAATGGGTTATGAAAGCTTAGATCCAGATTAGGACTAATAGGGAGAGTAGCAAGCGATTCAGGAACGAAGTACATAGTAAGACCATTCGGGCATTTGATCTTGCGCCCTACAAGATGTTTAAGGTCCCCAGCAATGGCGTCAGACGATTTTGGTTTTCTGCTGGAGACCTTTCCCTGCAAAAGAGAGTTAAGCTTTCTTAGCCACCCACATCTTCAAGGGTGGCTGAGAAGCAATAAGTCTAAGTGCAGCATCTGAGAACTTTGGCTTTGGAGCCCTAGCAAACAGTCTTGCAGGCGGACAATAGTACTCATAAGAATAAGCAGAATAGTTCTTGGTCTTATGAACATGGCGGTTTGATGAACCGCTCTCATATTCATATGCCTGAGTATGGTTTCCCTGCAAAACATTTGCGTTAGTGCGACTCAGGTGAGTCCTCTGTCTGTATGAAGCCTTTGGACCGTATGAAGCCTTTGGTCTGAGGTTTGTCTTCTTCATGTGAGGTGTCATGATGACATTCACAGGAAGATTCTCCAGACACCTTTTCGGAACCCAGATCTTCTTCATAGGCGGTCCATTCCTGCAGTTAGTACCAATGTACCTGGCAAACACTTCACCATTCTGATTCTTAAACAGTATATAGTTTGCATCAAAGGATTCATCAATGATAATGGGGTTAGCACAAGTGAAGCCAGATAGATTGGATGGGTCTGCTGAAGGTTCCTTTGCAGCAACCCACATGGTTTTGGGGTACTGCTCAGGTTTCCAGTAAGAGCCATCAGCATTCATTTTCCTTACGAACCCAACACCCTCTTTCCTCGGGTTTCGGTTCAGAATCTGCTTTTTGAGGACATCACATAGTGTCTGATGCCCTTTAAGACTTTTGTACATCCCTGTTTCAAGCAATGTCTTCAACCTAGCATTCTCATCAGCAATAGCAGTGGTATCCTCAGCAGAGGGGTTAGTTACCACATCAACAGTTGAAGATATTGCAACAGTAGCAGCAGTAGAACATCAGCAACAGAAGTAGCATTATCACGCTCAATGCATTTAAGACATGGTGGTTCAAATCCTTCCTGAGCGGAACTGATCTGTTTGGCGCGAAGTGACTCGTTTTCCTTTTGAAGATCTTCATGAGCCGCTCTCAATTTCTCAAGATCTTGCTTCCTTTGAAGATAATCATAGGAAAGCTTTTCATGAGTTGTTGAGAGAGTTTCATGACGACTTTCAAGTTCCTGATACTTAACGTGAAGATTTTTTATGTCTTCAATTAAGGATTCAGATCGAGTCATTTCAGCACCTAACAGATCATCGCTTCTGTCTAACAGTTTTTGAATATGTTCCATAGCTTTCTGTTGTTCAGTTGCAATTTTAGCAAGTGTTTTGTAGCTGGGTTTTGAATCACAATCAGAGTCATCGTCACTAGATGTTTGATAGTGAGTAGTGCGTGTGTTTACCTTGGCACCGCGTGCCATGAAGCAGTAGGTAGAAGCGGAGTAGTCCTTGTCATTTGCATCGGTGTCGGTGACGAGTCATTGTCTTCAGTGTTGAAGATGGACTTGGCAACGTATGCTGTAGCCAGACTTGCGACGCCTGAATCGGACTCCTCCTCAGACTCCACCTCCGCCTCCTCAGAAGCGGACTCCTCCTCTGAATCCATTTCCTTGCCAACAAACGCACGTGCCTTGCCAGATGAGCTCTTCTTGTGTGATGAAGACTTTGAGGAAGACTTGGAAGAAGACTTTGAGTATTTCTTCTTCTTCTTGTCGTCAGAGTCATATTCCTTGCTCTTCTTCTTCTTTTTGTTCTCATTGTCCCACTGTGGACACTCAGAGATGAAGTGGCCAGGTTTCTTGCACTTGTGACATGTTTTCTTCTTGTAGTCGTGAGCAGAAGCTTCATCATTCCTTGAGCTTGATCGGGAAGACTTTCTGAAGCCTTTCTTCTTGGTGAATTTTTGGAACTTCTTCACAAGCATAGCAAGTTCCCTTCCAATGTCTTCAGGATCATCAGAACTGCTGTCAGATTCTTCTTCAGATGAGGAGACAGCTTTTGCCTTCAAGGCACGAGTTCGCCCATAGTTTGGACCGTAGATATCTCTTTTCTCAGAAAGCTGAAACTCATGTGTGTTGAGCCTCTCAAGTATGTCAGACGGATCGAGTGTCTTGAAATCAGGACGTTCTTGAATCATCAGTGGTGTCTTGACGACTTCATGTTTGGTGATCTCAGTAGCGCCGAGGGCTTGAAGCTCATTTGTGATGTCAGTGAGTCGGTCAAATGTGAGCTGGACATTCTCATTGTCATTTGCTTGAAGCGGTTGAAGAGGTTGCGAAGGACACTGATTCTCTGATCTCTCTGGGTTGAGACGCCTTCATTGACCTTGGAGAGCCAGTCCCAGACCAGCTTAGATGTTTTCAAAGCACTCACACGGCCATACTTTCCTTTGGTCAGATGACCACAGATGATATTTTTGGCAGTAGAATCCAGTTGAACGAATTTCTTGATATCAGCAGCAGTGACACCTTCTCCAGCCTTGGGAACGCCGTTCTCGACGACATACCATAGGTCGACGTCAATGGCTTCAAGATGCATGCGCATCTTATTCTTCCAGTAGGGATATTCAGTTTCATCGAGACGGGGCACGCAGCGGAGACTTTAATTATCCCTGCAGTCGACATAGCTAAAACTCCAGGTGGTTAAACCGAATCACACAGAATAAGGGAGCACCTTGCTCTGATACCAATTGAAAGTGCGTTATATCGACTAGAGGGGGGTGTGAATAGGCATTTTTTATGAAAGTCTTCAAAACGTGGAAGTTATGAAGACAAACGATAGAAATAAACCTATTTACACGTACAGCGGAAGGGAGACTACACCTAGGCATGCATAGTCAAGTATTCAATAGTGAAAGCACAATGACTAATAGCAGCAATGTAGTAAGGATCAGGTAGGAAGATATTGTGAAGCCACACAGAACATGCAGTCACTCAGTGAAGACAAAAGATAGTGCGAACATACAATGACTTCACAAGAAGTAACAGTAAGTAAAGGGAAGGGAAGATGGAACCAGTGACTCACTGAAGACAATGATTTGTTGGACTAGTTCCAGTTGCTGTGACAACTGTACGTCTGGTTAGGGCGGCTAGATATTTAAACCTTAGGACACACAGTCCCAGACACCCAGTCCTGAACACGCAGCTCAGGACACCCAGTCCTCACCGTATTCCCCTTGAGCTAAGGTCACACAGACCTCGCCCAATCACTCTGGTAAGTCTTCAAGGTAGACTCCCAAACCTTCACAGACTTCGTTCGCCGGCAATCCACAATGTCTCTTGGATGCTCAGAACGCGACGCCTAACCGGCTGGAGGATGCACAGTCCTCAAGTGTAATAAGTCTTCAGATCACACAGACAAGAAGACTTAAGTGATGCTCAATTCTCTTTGGCTCTGGGTGGTTACGGCTTTATCCTCGCAATGAATTCTCTCTCAAAGGCTTCGAGGTGGGTTGCTCTCAAACGACAAAAGCCGTATTCTCAATCTGAGCAGCCGACCGTTTATGGTTGTAGGGGGTGGGCTATTTATAGCCACTTGGCAACCCGACCTGATTTGTCCGAAATGACCCTGGGTCACTAAGGAACTGACACGTGTTCCAACGGTCAGATTTCAAACTCACACGGCAACTTTACTTGGGCTACAAGCAAAGCTGACTTGTCCGACTCTGGACAAGATTCGCTCTCATAGTCTTCACTCGAAGACATAGGTTTTTGGTTAGGCATCACTTCAGTCATTCTGACTGGTTCTCTTGGACCCCACTTAACAGTACGGTGGTTCCTATGACTCAACACAAAAGAAAAAGAACTACGAAAGATCTAAGTCTTCGAGCTCCATAGGCTTCATGTGGTGTCTTCTCTTGTCATAGTCTTCAATGTGAATATCTTCATATACCACCTTTGACTTCAATGTCTTCATACATTTTTAGGGGTCATCTCTGGTAGGAAAACCGAATCAATGAGGGACTTCTACCTGTGTTATCCTGCAATTCTCACAAACACATTAGTCCCTCAACTAGGTTTGTCGTCAATACTCCAAAACCAACTAGGGGTGGCACTAGATGCACTTACAATCTCCCCCTTTTTGGTGATTGATGACAAACTAGTTGAAGTTTTCAACGGGGAATATAATCTGTGAAATTGTAAAGGATAAGGAATTGTCTTCATAAGTTGCAAGGGCTCCCCCTGAAGATGTGCATATAAGTAATTTGCTTTTGGAATGCAAATGCACATGGCAGGTTGTACTTGTGGAGATCCACTTCAACTTATGATGACAATCCACTATGCATGTGAAAGTATATGAAGATAATGACATGCATAATGGAAAATGGACGTCTGCAGAATGATCTAAGTGCGGAATTTATCGTCGCACATGCGGAATTTATCATCGCAAACACAAGGTGGCAGATAAGTAGCAGACGACCATCGAGTTTAAGTGTTACAACTCAAAGAACCAAATGTAGCAAAACGAGAGTTGTAAGCATGAAGCAAAATATAAAGCACCCGCCCATATGGACCCGCTTGAAGACTATCAACCTCATATGCTTCTCCCCCTTTTGTCAGTAAGGACCAAAAAGGTTTGAAGACATAGAGCATCTACTCGTTCCCATGCGGAGTAGGTGAAGTAGCAGGGTCGTTGGTGGTGTTTGGCGGTGCTGAAGAGCTTGGAGCAGAGTTGACGCTGCTGAAGGAGGTGGTGGTGAAGTAGCATCATCTTCATCCTCGATAACTCTGGCAGTCACTGTTGCAGCAGATGAAGAGAACTCAGAGTCTTCAAGGGATGGAGTTCCTAGCAGCACAGCTCTTCGAGGAGGTGTGGAGTCAAACTTGAATCGCTCAGTGAAGCCATCCTCTTGGAGATCATCTTCAGAACACATCATCGTTAGCCCTTTCCATGTGCGCGACAGGTTTCATGGGCAACGAAAGCATTCTTGGTGGCAAGATTGCGAATGCGATTAACATCCACCAAGAGGCTTTTCATCTGACGCTTCAGCCAGTCATGATGCCTATCCTGTTTCTGATGAAGAGCCACAAGAAGCTCTCGGTCGTTGAGAACACGAGTGCGCTTCTTGGGTCTTGGAGCAGTTGTACTATCAGTGGCTTCAGTAGACGCAGGGTGTGGTGCACGTGTAGTGCCAGCCAAAGGATACACCCGAGTGACTGCTTCAACTCCTTCAATGTTCTGTGAGAAACTCTGATGCTCTGCATTCTGAAGACTTAGAGGTTCCTTTGCAGGCTCAGGATAGATGGCTTCAGTAGAGATATCCACATCAGGCAGAAAAATCCTATGATTGCGAGCAGATGGCTGATATGAGATATCGGAGTGAAGTTTAATTAGCCGCATTACCCATGGGGCGTAGAACTTCAAGCCAAACAGATCAGAGCCTGATGCAGCAAGTTGGCGGATGAATAAGTCCTGTGCATTGAAGCATTTTCCATGAAGAATATAGAAGACCAAAGTCTTCATTGCACCCTCAAGCTTGGCATTTGGAGAGTGCCCTTTGATGGGCCAGAGAGTTCGCCTGATGATGTGATAGATGGTTCTTGGCAGATACTCAAGGTCTTCAACGAAGAACTCTGTTGGATAAGCAGCATCTTGGGGCAATGGCTTCATCATGCTGAGCATCTGACTCATATCAGGTTCCGGCCTCTTAAAGATGCTCTCAATAGCTTCACTATGCAGCTGACAGCCATGCTCGTAGAGATCGCCAGGAGTGGGCAAACCAGTGAGCTCAATGATGTCAAATGCATTGGCTTCGTGATGAACATTTCCGGTCATCCACTCCAGGACCCAAGTCTTCGGATCTCTGCTGTACCCGCGGATGTGAAGTGTGGCATAGAATTGGAGCAGCAGCTCTTCATTCCAATGCTCTTGGTCAGTAACGAACGGCAGCAGTCCAACTTCCTTGAAGCAATCCAAAGCTTCTTCCAGACAAGGCAGACCAGCTATGGCTTCAATGTCAAGGCGCTTGTGTGGGAAGATGCGACCTTGGTTGTAAAGAATGCATGAGTAATAGCTTCGCTGAGGATAGCTCCAGAACCGATCAGATGATATCCTTTCCCTTGAGTAGGGGTTCCTGGAGCTATCGAAGAATGTGTTGTCTGCCCTGAAGCCATTGATATTGAAGGAGCCAGGTGCTGATGCAGGACCTGGGAACCTTGGCAATCTTGGGATTGGCTTCTGTACCTGAGGCCTGTGCTCAACATGATAGTCGAACTGGGGACCGGCAGCAGACTCAGGAACAGAAGTGACGGGATCAGTGGCTTCGCTGTCTTCTTCTTCCTTGGGGAGGGCTCCACATTAGCTTCATTGGTGGTTGTGGCAGCCGCAAGATTTTCATCCTCCACTTGACGAGCTGGAGGGTCGGTCACAAGCACGTTCTCCTTGAGAACTGCTTCTTGGTGGGACAGGGGAGTGGGAACTTGTGGGACTTCTTCTTCCGCGGCTGATGCAGCCGGATTGTCTTCAGCAGAGACTTGAGGCCTTGGACCTTTGCGAAGCCTGCGCAACGCGGGCGACGCCTGTGGAGTTGGAGTGGGCTGGGCCTCATAGTCTTCTTCCTCTTGTGGGCGATCTGCCCATGAAGCATCCTGTGCAATTGGCGTCAGTGGACGACCAATGCTGATGAGTTCGCTGTTCTGAGGAAGGACTGCACCATCTTCTACATTGTCATGTTGACCAATGTCTTCAGCAAGCGATGGGATCAGCTGCTGGAAAGTCTTCAGCTTCATGAGCCTCTGTGGAAGCAGGCTCATGGATAGTCAGTTGGCGTTCAGCTTCAGGATAGACCATAGAAATGGGTTCAACTATCAAGGGCTCTGTGGGAGCAGCCCGATCTTTCTTGGTCTTCCTCTTCTTCTTGGAGGGGGCAGTTGGAGAGGCTTCAGAATGTTTCCTCTTCCTGGCTTCAGCCTCAGCAGTCCTTGTCTTCTTGAGCTCTGAAGCGGTTGACCGGCTTTTTGGCTTCGAGCCAGTCAGTCTAGTTGGGAAGACAATCGGAACTGCTTCCTGCCTTGGTGCGTCAGGTTCAGCCGTAGCAGGCTTCTTCTTCTTCTTTGCGGCCATCCTGGGGTCGATGCCAGGACGCCCAAGGCCTTGCGCTTCTCAGCCTCATTGTAGGCTTGCACACATCTGTCAGCCAGAGTCTTCATGCGCTCACGCGAACCCTGAGCTTCTGCACGTTTCTTTACAAAGGCTTCCTTGAGCTCGTGCATCATACTCTTGAAGTTCTTCACTTCCTGCACGCTGAGCTTGGCCATATGCTTCTTGAACTGAGCCTTTTCATAGTCAATCTTTTGCTTCAGTTCAACAATGCGCTGGGCAATAGCGAGTTCTGAAGCAATGGCGCCTTGGAAGGCGACACTGAGGCCAATTGGTAGCTGCAGATCTTCAAAGCTGATGTTTGGCGTGTCAAACCACTCGTCAATGAAGTTGTGGATGATGGTCACATCAAAGAGAGGCAGATCATTGAAGATTTCTGCTTCTTCTTTGCTCTTGATGAGTTGCTCAAGAGCGTCTCAACTAGTCGCTCATTACTTGACATCAATGTCGTCATTGCGCAGAATGGCAGCAGCAGTTAGCTCTTGTCCGGTGTGAGGCAGAGGCATCTTGACTTTCTGGGGCTTGGAGATGCGAGATAAGTCTTCGGACTGCACACTGTCTTCAGGAGGTGCAGTTGCCAGTGGCTTCGCCCTTGAGATTTTTGGTGAGGGGGCAGGCTTTGAAGCTTTAGGCTTCTTCATCTTCTTTGTCTTCGGCGCTGCAGGAGCTTCTTCTGATTCAGCGTCAGCTGCAGGCTCATTCACTGCAGTCCCTTGAACTAAGATGCGGGTGATGAGGCCTTCAAGGTTGTAGAAAGGACCGATGACATTGGGTTCTGCATCTCGTGTGCCATCTGCCCTTGGTGCTGAGGGACCAGGGTTGAAGTCTAACCCCAAAGTCTTCTTGTTCTGCTTCGCTGAGTTCTGGGCAAACTGGAAGTTGCGCTTGAACAGATTGTCGTCACGACACCATAGTAGTGACGATGGGTGTGCATCAGCGCTGTGGCCCACGGACCATGCAGGGATAGAAGCCTTGTTCAATGGCTTCATCTCTGGACCTGGGTTGAAGATTCTTGTATAGGATGTCTCCCCACGGTCTCTTGATGGCATTTTTCTCAGCATATTCCTGGGTTACAAATCGGTATTTGAACCATTGTTCTGCCCAATATCTTCGAATCCATTGGATTCGGGTCTTGCGCTGATTGTAATCCTCTTCAGGATCTGTCTTGTACAGTTCTGAGAGTTCATCTGGCAGATCTCTAGATGTTTCTCCATGACGCTTTCTGCCACCCTTCCTTGCTTTTCTCTGAAGCCATAAACTTTAACTTGAAAGGCTTCAACACGTTCAAAGGCTTCAAAGGTTTTCGCTTGCTGGACCAACAGGAACTGGCTTCGGGAGAATTTATGTGATGCTGTAAGAATTCTGCAAATGAATGCAGACTATGAGAACCAAAGGATTCTCCCACGGACATGTACCTGTGACAGCATTAAGGTGCGAGGGAAGGGGAAGAGGTCATATGCATTCTCAAGAAGATTTTGAAGATAAATCAGTTTAGAAGACATTGACCTCATCGTGCGAAGACATTCACTCATAGATAAGGAGTTGGTTCCAGATTTGTACGAATCCAGATCAGTACAAGTGAGGAATCTAACTACTTTGTGAAGCATAAGTGAATATACTAGGCATGTTATGAGATGCAGTGAGAGTGGAAATAGAATAACTGACCGCTGTGAGTGTGTATTTATAGGTACAGGGGCGGCACTGCTTATTACACAGGTGCCCCTGGCGATTCGCATCTGAGGAACACGTGGCCATTATGCGGAATTTTGGGGTTTGTTCCACGTCCCACGCACGCCTGGATTGTCGGGTGGTCGTTCCTACTTCTCCGGGTTTCATGTGGAGGAATGAGCATTGAAAACGGACTTAATGGTTGTCTCTGTATCTTCTGCTGACAAGGACGCAGAGAAGACATTCGACAGTTTCAATAGAATGCATATGATTTGGAGAGATAGTTTGAGATAGAAAGCATAGAGAGGTTAGGGTCCGATCACATTCACTTAGTTCAAAAGATTCAAACAAGAAGACATAGCTATAAGTGAATGCTGTAGAGGACAGAACACTAGTATATATATATATATATATATATCTATATAATCAACATAGTGAAGATAATCATGAAGATATGTTGAGATTGAAGCCAAACCAAATGTGAAGACATAATTGATAGGTAACGCCATGAGTGAAACACTTCAAAAGAAGCATTTGGTGGTGGCGTTACCCACCGTATAGGAAGTATTAGACCCAGACACGGCGCACAATTATCGTGGCGCTCCGAAGTCAAATTCCACATTAATGTATTCACACTTAGAATGTATGTCTTCATTGATTGAAGATATACTTTACTTCGTGTGTTGCACATCTAAGTCATCAATATGCATAAGGGTTAGGATGTGTGCCTGATCACAGGACATTTGAGGATTCCAGGATATTTAGCTCACACCGTAACTTGCAAAATCTCTTCTCATCCAAGGGCTTGGTGAAGATATCTGCCAATTGCTCTTCAGTGTTGACGTGTATGATATCAATATCTTCCTTCACAACATGATCTCTGAGAAAGTGATGACGAATTTCAATGTGCTTTGTCTTCGAGTGCTGAACTGGGTTGTTGCAATCTTGATGGCGCTTTCATTGTCGCAGTAAAGTGGCACTTGCTTCAGATGAATGCCATAGTCCTTGAGTGTTTGCTTCATCCACAGAAGCTGAGCGCAGCAAGATCCAGCAGCAATGTATTCAGATTCAGCAGTGGAGAGAGATACACAGTTCTGCTTCTTTGAAGACCAACATACAAGTGATCGTCCCAGAAAGTGACATGTGCCTGATGTAGACTTGCGATCAACTTTGTCACCAGCATAATCAGCATCCGAGAATCCAACCAGATCAAACTCTGAGCCCTTTGGATACCATAATCCTAGAGTTGGGGTGTGAGCCAAATATCGAAGAATTCGCTTCACAGCTAAGTGATGCGACTCCTTTGGTGCCGCTTGAAATCGAGCACACATGCAAACACTAAGCATAATATCTGGCCTAGATGCATATAGATAAAGTAAAGAACCAATCATGGAGCGGTATACCTTTTGATCGAACTCTTTACCATTGTCGTCAGGGACCCAGATGATGTTTGGCTGGCATTGGTGTTGTGAAGCCTTTGCAGTCTTGCATACCGAACTTCTTCAGGCAATCTTTGAGATACTTCTCTTGAGATATGAAGATGCCATTGCGTTGTTGTCGTATTTGAAGACCGAGGAAGAACTTCAGCTCTCCCATCATGGACATCTGATATTGCTCTTGCATCATATATCCAAACTCTTCACTGTACTTCTGATTGGTGCAGCCGAAGATAATGTCATCCACATATATTTGGCACACAAACAGTTCACCATCATATGTCTTCGTGAAGAGAGTGGGGTCTAGGGAACCAGGTATGAAGCCTTTGCTCTTCAGGAAGTATTTGAGTGTGTCATACCAGGCCCGAGGGGCTTGTTTGAGGCCATACAGTGCCTTGTTGAGCTTGTATACCATGTCAGGATGTTTTGGATCTTCAAAGCCAGGCGGTTGTGCAACATACACTTCTTCTTCAATCTTGCCATTGAGAAAAGCACTCTTCACATCCATTTGATATAGAAGTATGTTGTGATGATTTGCATAGGCCAGCAGTATGCGTATGGCTTCAAGTCTAGCCACAGGAGCAAATGTTTCATCGAAGTCAATGCCTTCCACTTGAGTATATCCTTGAGCAACGAGACGAGCTTTGTTTCTGACAACTTGACCATGCTCATCTTGCTTGTTGCGGTATATCCATTTGGTGCCTATTATATTGTGCTTCCGTGGATCAGGACGCTTAACTAGTTCCCATACATTATTCAGCTCAAACTGTTGAAGCTCTTCTTGCATAGCTTGAATCCATTCAGGTTCCATGAAGGCTTCTTCAACTTTCTTGGGTTCTGTTATTGAGACGAATGCGAAGTGCCCACAGAAATTTGCTAGCTGAGTTGCCCTTGAACGAGTGAGTGGACCGGGTGCATTGATGCTATCAATTATTCTTTCAATCTGCACTTCATTGGCAACGCGAGGATGTACAGGGCGAAGACTTTGCTCTTGCTGATCATTGTCGTTGTTAGAAGGAATGTCTTCAGGCTGAGCATTGTCTTCATGTTGATCAGGTGCTGAGATGATAAGTTCTTCTTCAGGATGAGCTTCAGAAGGTATAATTTCTCCAGTTCCCATTAGCTTGATTGATTCACTGGATGGAACTTCATCTAGCACATTTGGCAGTTGCTCTCTTTGTGAACCATTGGTCTCATCGAACCGCACATCCACTGTTTCAACCACTTTGTAATGAAAGAGATTGAAGACTCTGTAGGAGTGCGAATCCTTTCCATATCCAAGCATAAAACCCTCATGTGCTTTTGGTGCAAACTTTGAGGTGTGATGTGGGTCCTTGATCCAGCACCTTGCGCCAAATACTCTGAAGTAACTGACATTTGGCTTCTTGCCAGTAAGGAGCTCATAAGATGTCTTGTTCAGAAGCTTGTGAAGATAAACACGATTGATTGTATGGCATGCAGTATCAATGGCTTCAGGCCAGAATTTTCTTGGAGTCTTGTATTCATCTAGCATCGTTCTGGCCATCTCAATGAGTGTTCTGTTCTTGCGTTCGACGACGCCATTCTGCTGTGGCGTGTACGGGCTGAGAATTCATGTGTGATGCCCAAGGTATCAAGATATGTATCAAGGCCAGTGTTCTTGAATTCAGTGCCATTGTCACTTCTGATGTGCTTTATCTTGGCGCCATAATTGTTCATAGCTCGATTGGCGAAGCGTCTGAAGACATCCTGCACTTCAGTCTTGTAAAGGATTATGTGCACCCAAGTGTATCTAGAGTAATCATCAACAATAACGAAGCCATAGAGGCATGCAGTAGTAGTAAGAGTTGAGTAATGAGTGGGACCGAAAAGATCCATGTGAAGCAGTTCGAAGGGTCGAGTAGTGGTCATGATTGTCTTCGAGGGATGTTTGGCCCTCGTCATCTTTCCTGCCTCACAGGCACCGCATAAGTGATCTTTCTTGAACTTGACGCCCTCGATGCCTATGACATGCTTCTTCTTTGCCAGGGTGTGGAGGTTCCTCATGCCAGCATGCCCAAGCCTCCGATGCCAGAGCCAGCATTCTGAAGCTTTTGCTAGAAGACATACGGCAAGCTGTGGTCCTGCTGAGAAATCTACCACATACAAATCATCTTTTCGATACCCTTCAAACACTAGAGACTTGTCAGATTCCATTAGTACAAGGCAACGATATTTTCCAAATATTACGATCATGTTTCAAATCGCAAAGCATTGAGACAGACATTAAGTTGAAGCCAAGGGATTCAACAAGCATGACTTTATCCATGTGTTGATCCCTTGAGATTGCAACTCTACCTAGACCCAATACCTTAC
>NC_053025.1:29894231-29916037 GCF_003073215.2 Triticum urartu
ATAATTCAAAGAGTGCTACTGGTCTATTAAAATCCAACAAAAATCATTTTAAAAATACCAAAATGATTTCAAATTAATTTTTCTCCAATTTTCTAATGTAGGGAATCATGTTACCCTAATTTCCATATATTTTATTTTTGGAGAAAAATAATTTGAATAAAACTCAAATAAATCCAAATTGAAAATTAATTCCAAAAGGACTTGAAATTGATCCTTTGAAACTCCCAACTCATATTTCATAATTTGAAGAAGTCATTTTATCTTCTCTTGTGAAAATCATTGAGTTGCATAAAGTTTCAGAATTGGAAAATATTTCCCAATGGAATTCACATATTTTTCAAAAACCCTTTTCATTTTAAATGGAAGAAGTCATGTCATCTTCTCTCTAGGGTTTTGTGTTGAAAAGAATTTGAATTCATGGAGATCAGAAAGCAAATATGAAAGTTTGGGAAAGTCCTTTTATTCCCTCTCATTTAACTTTCAAAAGTTTCGAATTCACTCACTTTCAGACAATCAATCAAACAATCAATCAAATCTATCTATTTATTATAACATTCCAAAATTTAGAATTTTGGGATGTTACAAACCTACCACCCTTAAAATGAATCTCGTCCTCGAGATTCGGAGAGGCTAGCAAGAAAATGTTAGGGTTTGGGGGTCTCCTCAAAATCCATCGATCATCACAGGGGTCTGGGGTGCTACCACCCTTAGAAGCATGGTTACTGTTCCATTAAAACTCATATACTCCATCCTTATTCTTGACAGTGTCGGTCTTCTCAGATCCTCGAGAAAATTCCTCCTTTGAGCTCTTCCGGTAACGACATAACCTTTTTTTCTCAATTCTTTTGTACTTTCATCCTGGTAAGGTTATTCCGAGGCTGGGTCATCTTAGCGGACGGGTCTGGCGCCAAAACTAAACAACTATCGATATTTCATGGTGGTCAACAATTTATGGTTTCTCCTGCAGGAAATGGGTCTGG
Organism: Triticum urartu; assembly: GCF_003073215.2. Taxonomy (NCBI): domain Eukaryota; kingdom Viridiplantae; phylum Streptophyta; class Magnoliopsida; order Poales; family Poaceae; genus Triticum; species Triticum urartu. Next base: position 29,895,212 of record NC_053025.1, read on the forward strand.
GTTGATCCTCACCGTATAACCTACGGTTGGCAAAGCTGCCGTGTACAAGGGAAAAATACCTATACCATTATAAGGTTTAACAAGGTTTAATATCGTCGTCTCTCTACTATAGGTAAGTCACTCAGATTTACCATTCCATATAGCAAGGCGAATAATAAGAGTAAGTCGGTATGGTGATAAATCCATCCCGCACCCAAATCATTACCTTGTATACAGTTTAGTGAATCTCGCATTCTAACACTCGGTCATCCTCACAAGCATTGCAGAATTTCTCTCGTCGACGAACCAAGTTCGGAATAATCCATTGATTCTGCAAGCCAAACAAACATCTATCGTTCCTTCACCACTCTCAGGTATTGCGTAAACTCCTATAAAATCATCTGTCGACAAAGGTATATCCACTTCCAGGGTTTTCCTTCAGCAAGAATGTGCTTGCTTCTTGGCAGGTCCTGGGGCCTGTGGGTTATGGCCCATCTCGTCACTTGTAATCCTTGAACTTATCATTGGGCAACTTATCATTATTCCATCTTCCAACTTCCTAGTATTCTTAAATCCATCCAATTGTACTGTCTTCCTTCCTTCCATTGGCATCTAATCTAGGACATGATTACTCAGACTCATCATGGAATTTCCATTGATCCATATTTCTGACATCATACCTCCTTTATATTGTAACGCCCTCGATGCGGCTATAGCTCCCACGTGTCGAGGCATGACTTAGAGACATAACCGCATTGAAAGCAATGTCGCAAGTCAGGCAATCATTACAACATCCCATGTAATACATAATATAAAGGGGGAGATACATAGTTGGCTTACACTCTCCACGTCACATCAGAGTACATAAATAACATCCATCAAACAATCACTCATGGCCCGACTACGGCGCCAAAATGGAAAAGAACCCAACATGCGACAAGGCCCTGAATCAAACCCCAACTAGGCATCACTACTGATCATCGGGAAAGGAAACATAATAACGCTGAGAGTCCTCGTCGAACTCCCACTTGAGCTCGTACTCGTCACCTGGAGCGGAATCACCTGGACCTGCATCTGGAGTGGTAGTATCTGTGAGCCACAGGGACTCAGCAATCTCGCACCCTCGCGATCAAGACTATTTAAGATTATAGGAATGGATAAGGCAAGTATATGTGGAGCTGCAGCAAGCGACTAGCATATATGGTGGCTAACTTATTCGCAAAGGAGAGCGAGAAGAGGAGGCAAAGCGCGAGCGAGAATCTAGAGGCACAACCTGCGCAAGCATTACTCCAACACCGTGCCCACTTCCCGGACTCCGCCGAGAAGAGGCCATCACGGAAACACACTCAGTTGATTCATTTTAATTAATTAAGGTTTAAGTTATCTACAACCGGACATTAACAAATTCCCATCTGCCCATAACCGCGGGCACGGCTTTCGAAAGTTCAATCCCTGCAGGGGAGTCCCAACTTAGCCCATGACAAGCTCTCACGGTCAACGAAGGAATAGACCTCCTCCCAAGACGTTCCGGTCAGACTCGGTATCTCGGTAACTCAAGACACATCGACAGGTTAAAACAAGACCAGCAACACCGCCCGAATGTGCCGACAAATCCCGATAGGAGCTGCATATATCTCTTTCTCAGGGCACACTCAGATAAGCAATCCGTACAACTAAAACCAGCCCTCGAGTTTCCCCGAGGTGGCGCTTCAAGGGGCTCTAGTTTGGACCAACGCTCAGAGGAGCACTGGCCCGGGGGGGTTAAAATAAGATGACCCTTGAGTCTGCAGAACCCAAGGGAAAGAAAAGGCTAGGTGGCAAATGGTAAAACCAAGGTTGGGCATTGCTGGAAAAGCTTTAATCAAGGCGAAATATCAAGGGGTTCCCATTATAACCCAACCGCGTAAGGAACGCAAAATCCGGGAACATAACACCGATATGACGGAAACTAGGGCGGTAAGAGTGGAACAATACACTAGGCGAGAGGCCGAGCCTTCCACCCTTTACCAAGTATATAGATGCATTAAGATAACATAGCAATATAATGATATCCCAACAAGTAAATAAATGTTCCAACAAGGAACGGCTCCAATCTTCACCTGCAACTAACAACGCTATAAGAAGGGCTGAGCAAAGCGGTAACATAGCCAATCAACGGTTTGCTAGGACATGGTGGGTTAGAGGCTCAACATGGCAATTGGGAGGCTGACAAGAAAATGGTAGGCATCGTAGCATTGGCATAGCAAGAGCGAGCAAACTAGCATAGCAAAGATAGTAGTGATTTCGAGGGTATGATCATCTTGCCTGCATAGTTGTCAGAGTTGACTGGATCCTCACAAGCAAACTCAAAGGGCTCCTCGGTAGCTAACTCGTCTCCCGGCTCTACCCAAACAATACAAACAAGCAACAAGGATACAATCAACCACGTGCAAGACCAAGCAATATGATGAAATGATGATATGCTATGCGGGATGCGATGCGGGATGCAAAATGCAAGATATAACAGGAAATGCATGAACCTGGCCTCAAATTGGAATTCCAAGGGTGCCACTGGATAGAGGGGATGAAATCGCTTGAAAACGATATAAAGATCATTGGAATCGGAGTTACGGTTTGGAAATGGCAAGCGTTTTAAGATATGGCACCGGTCTGCGATTTACAGCAAGTAGGCATCTAAATGCAACGAAATGAACATGCTACAGCCACCAAACAAGAAAACAAAATACATGGCAGGGATGCACACAAGATTCTTAACAAAAGACTAGCACTGAGCCACGGCCAATTCATCAATTAAGAGGTTCAAACAAGCATGGCAAAAACGCAAATGCAAAATAGATTCCAGACTTAGTGAAATTAACACTAGTCTGAAATTTCAGATCACGATGCCCTCTTCGGAGCAGCAAAACAACATGATACGTGACCTGATCATGACAAGTAAGAACATGGCATGGATCTACTCAACAAGCTTAACAAAAGACCCAAAGTGACCTGGGGCCAAAAGGGTTCACAAAATATATTAACGGGCACACGAACATAGCTAAAACACAATCAGTTTTCAGACTTAGTGAAAACTGAGACATGCTGAAATGTAACTCACGAAGGCATGTAAACGAGCTCGATGCACTCACCACGGTGCAAGTCATGGCAAGGCAATCATACATACATTAAGAAGGAACAAAATACAAGCTAGACATGGCAAGAACAATGGCATAGCATGCACGGATCAACTACAACAACGCCGGCAAAATCGCAAACGAGTTGACGATCTGCCCAGATTCACCATGAAGCAAAAGTAGAGCTCGATTGGCTCAAGTTATGTTGCTCCATAATTGCAAACAAAGACATGGATGGATAGAGCATAACATGAATAACGAAAGTCCCTTACTGATCATCCTCAAAAGAGGCACGGATCATTAGGAAACAAGCTGAACATATGGCATCATGAACTAACATATCCCAGACTTAGTGAAAACAACTAAGTCCCTGAAAACAGATTTACCGGGTGCCTCACTTTGCAAGCTTGCACAAGTCACCACACACATCCTAAAAATGCATGGGTTGCACCTCTGAAAAGAAGACAAAATGCTTAACAAAACATATGAAGGACTCACACGCATAGCATGCACACAATAATCATGGCGAAAATGACAAAAGTCTAAGATGAACTAGCAGATCTGACAATTAACTCACGAAGCCTCCTTCTAACAGCATTTCGGGCAACAAGATGAACTCAAATGAACATGATGCAATGGAATGAAATGATGTACATGTCGAGACGAAGATTTTGATATATCATACGCCCAAATCGGAGCTACGGATGCCAAGTTACGGGTCGTCGAACAGAGCAACTTGGATCAAATTTTCAGGACTTAGACAAAAAAATCGGGGTTAGGGTTTACTGTAGCGGCGACCGGATCTGGATCGGGGCGCACTGTGCGCGGCCGGTGGCGGCGGGCGCGGATGCCGAGGCGGCGGCCGGCGAGGTCGGCGGCGTCGGGCGCGGCGGCGGACGGCGGGGAGGCGGAGAGGCGCGGCGGCGGACGGCGGCGTCGGGCGCGGCGGCGGACGGCAGCGGGCGCGGCTCGGGGCGCCGGCGACGATGGCGGGCGGCGGCGGCCCGCCGGAGGAGGAGAAGAAGGGCGGCGGCGCGGCTCGGGCCACGGGCGCCTCTGACCCGGGCGGAGGAGGAGGGGGCCAGCGCTGGGCCTCGGGCCCGCGTCGGTGGCGGCGGCGAACCGGTCCCCCGGGGACACGTGGCGGGCGCTGGGTGGCTGGCGGCGGCGGGCGGACGTTGTCCGGTCGGATCCGGACACGTCCGTCGGTGGGGGGGGGGTTGATCTGTTTTTTTTAGAACTAGGGTTTCGAGGGGGAGGAGAGATCCGAAAATGGAGGGGGCTATATATAGGCATAAGTGGAGCTAGGAGAGTCCAAATGAGGTGCGGTTTTCGCCCACGCGATCGTGATCGAACGATCTAGGACATGGAGCAAAGTTTGGTGGGTTTTGGGCCAAATTTGGGGGGGGGGGGTTGGGCTGCAACACACACGAGGCCTTTTTGGTCCCTCGGTTAACCGTTGGAGTATCAAACGAAGTCCAAATGGTACGAAACTTGACAGACGGTCTACCGGTAGTAAACCAAGGCCGCATGGCAAGTCTCAGTCCAATCCGGAAATGTTTAATCCCCACACACGAAAGAAGGCTAGAAATGGCCACCGGAGGAGAACGAAGCGCCGGAAAGCAAAACGGACAACGGGGAAAAATGCTCGAATGCATGAGATGAACACGTATGCAAATGCAATGCACATGATGACATGATATGAGATGCATGAAAACGAAAGCAACACACGAGACAAAGACCTGAACCCGAGAAATAAATATAACTTAACGCCGGAAACGGCAACAGTTGGAGTACAAATTGGGGAAGTTACAACCGGGGTGTTACATATATCCAATAGTAATTCATCTCTTCATCCTCGTGGGGTATCCCTCATACCGGGATAAAAACTTATACTTATGAAGTCCATATTCCACTTTGTGGAACATCATTATCCTTTCCAGGGTCAAGCGTCCTTACAGGGGAATATTGGCCATCTCTGCATGGCACTTCTTCAACTGGGAAACGTGAAACACATCTTGAACTCCTGACAGTCCTTCGGGTAACTCAAACTTGTAGGCCACGTCTCTCATACGCTCCAAAACTCGGTATGGTCCTACAAATCTCAGGGCTAACTGTCCCTTAACTCCAAATTGTTTAACTCCTCGCAGAGGGGTCACACGAAGACATGCTCTATCTCCAATTTCATAGACTACCTCCTTGCGTTTTTAAGTCTGCGTAACTCTTCTACCTGGAATGAGCTACTTTCAGTCTATCTCGAATCAACTTAACACTCTCTTCTGACTCCTTGATCACCTTTGGTCCAACAACTGACAATCTCCAACTTCATCCCACATACTCTTGGGGTATCACACATATCGAGACAAAATTCATATTCATTTTGTCTGAAATCCACTCAGTGGAGTATCCTTATCTTTTCCAAGAGTCAAGGGTTCTTATAGGGTACTACCACCCTTAAAATGCACAAATCTTCCATAGACCATATTTCTCTTATCCTCAAAGATGGTCAAAATCCTTCTTCATAGAGTAAAAACTCATAAAATCCATATCAGTACCAACGATGCAACTTTATTCACTCTCAATTAATTACAATCTCTCGCTTTTCCATTACATGTCTCAACTCAACACCTCAATATAAAAGAAAATATTCTCACTTCTACTACTCCATTTCTTTTGTTGCAAACTCAACTATCTAGCGCAAGTTTCCTTCTCCTTGGGGCATTCTCTGGCAAAGTGCCCTGCTTCATTACAACGGAAACATATTACTTCTGGGAAGATTCGAGGTTTCCTTGTGATTATATAGCCTACTTGGGTCCTTCGCTTCCTTTTTGGGCAATTGTTGTGGTAGTGCCCTGACTCCTTGCACCTATAACAAGTGATATGACTCAGGTCCTTCCTGGAATCCAATCTGCTTCTCTTCCTGGACTTTTCCATTCCAATCAGGGCTTCTATCTCCTGTGGGTCATACTCTATTTCCTCCATCGGGAATTCTACTAGATCCCCATTCAAACAATTTTGGGAGATGTGTCCTTCTTCTCCACATGAATAGAAAGACTTAGTGCAGGGTTTTCTCGGGTCTTCTTTAGGTGTGTCCTCCACCTCTTCCTTCATCACGGTTTCTTCTAAAATTTGCATAAGGGCTCCTTTCATTACTTCTTTATTCTATTGTACGGTCCTCCGTGCCATGGGGTAAATGTGACACTGAGTAGGATAGTGGGAAATCCCTTCACACAAGAAACAAGTAATCTGCCTAGTTGGGCATGATTCATCTGGGTGACTTCCTTCACAATTTGGGTATTCATCCTTGTGTTCTTTATGGTTGTGTCCTATTTCTCCACAAATCTTGCATGCACCAGGTTTCTTCATATCCTTTCCATAAGGCTTCAACTTCTGGGACACAAACCGAGACTTTGGCAAAGTCAACTTAAATTCTTTCCAAGTGGTTACTCCTTGCCATCCATTTATGGTTTGATACATCCTCCACCAAGTAGCAGCACCTCTTTCAAAGCACTGAAGAGCATGCTGGGTCATATTCTTTCCGACTATAGGGTTGTTCTCCATATGATCCTCCATGTTCTGAATCCATCGGTCTATCTCCAATTGACTCATTGGTCCCGAAAATACAAGCTCATCTCCATTCATCCTCTATTAGGTCAATGGGTTTTGGGGTGAGATAAGAGAGATAGAGAGGGATGCACACAATACGAACAAAAGTTTTTAAAAGACAGATTTTATTGTGGCTGTCGAAAACATCAAACAAATGACAGCTCACAAACGTCGCATCTAACGTAGGTATATAACAGGGGTTTGGTCTTCTAAAGGTCAACGTCGCCAAAACTCTTCAAGTCTTGGTCATTTCTCCAATGGCTTCTTTCGATCATGCTTGTCTTTCTCAAGTTCTTTTGCCAGATCAACTCTGTTGACGCGAAGTCTCTCGTGACGTCCTTTATTATTCCGGAGTTGCATTTCAAACTTCTGGTTTCAACATCCTTCACATGAACCATGGTACTACTGTCCTTCAGTTCCTGACGAATATCCGGTTTCTCGAGTTTTGCTCCTCTAGCTTGCTACTTCAGCTTCTTGGACCTAAGTTCTTCACGAAATGCTTCCTTGTCAAAATACGGCTTCATAGAGCTCCATTTTAAACTTCTTGATGTACTACTCCAGATCCTGGTGATATACCGGCTAGGGCTAAAACTTCATCTTATGCTAGGTGCTCCATCAGCCTTCTTCCATCAAATCCATTCTGATGACATGCATCCTTAACTCAGCATGGTGACAATAGCATTAGCGGGGGATGACATCACGGATAACCGTGTTTCTGCTCTTGTCATTTCCATGAGCTATCTCTCCACAGTTGATATCTCCTGCCTTAGGGTTTCTTTGACAAAACTTCGAGTTCTCATACTCCTTGTTTCAGTCTATCTCCGATACACCTTGGTCTTGGGTATTGACAACTTCCATAATCTGTTAAGTTCCATGAGGGTAGCCTTCCTAGGTCTTATAAATCAAGGAATTCTTCAGAGCCTTCAAATTCTCCTAGTCTTCAGAGTCTTCAGCAGCTGTAGTTTCCATTATCATAATGTATGGTAAAATCCTCTTCATTCCGAATGGTCTTATTGGTCTGATATCCTATACTTCTTGGAGTGGTCTCATCAGTCGAATCTTTGAGTGGTCAAAAGGGGAAAGGGGTATGGTCACACTAAAGAGAATTTTTGAATAAGCTCAGAAGAGAAGAGAGGTAAAAGATCTTTTTGAAAGGGAAAGTTGTAGAGAAAAATCTTTGCTATGGGCTTGCCAGTTTCTAGGGTCACGTCCTACAGTCAACATGTGCTCTGATACCATCTTGTAGCGACCTGACCCGAATGGATCAAGTCTCTGTGCTTAAGTGTCATTCCTGGATCGGTATGCTGACACACACAGTACTCGAAGGATTTATAACAGAGGTAAATCACATGTATAAAGTAACGTAAATACTATTACCTCAATCCAAATAGCGGAAGCAACAAGGTTGTGGATTCCCATCAACACCAACGGCAAAGTTGAGTGTATAAATCGTAACCCTAACATATCACTTACTCGTCGTAAGAAAACCTGCAACATGAGACGTTGCAGCCCGAAACGGGTCAGTACATTGAATGTACTGGCAAATTCACACCATAGAGAATGATGAACAATGGCTATCACTACATGCATATTTGGCTGGTGGAAAATCTCTATGGTTATAAGGTTTTTGCGTAAAGCCAATTTTTCCCTATCACAAAGGAGTAAATTTATTTAACTATCATGGTGGTTGTTGAACATTGAGAATGGTTGACAGCATTCTCAATCCCAATTAAGTAACATCATTGAACCCAACAATTTTCATTTAAAGTAACGTGATGAGATCAACAGGATAATCCAAGAACTAGATACTCAAAATGTCCATAACCAGGGACACGGCTAATCATGATTAGTTTGTACACTCTGCAGAGGTTTGCGCACTTTTCCCCACAAGACTCGATCGCCTCCGTTTGGTTTCTCGCACTGCAGGGTGTTTGAGAAGACAGATGACCGAGACACAGTCTTTCAGAAGCGCTAGCACCTTACATGTGGGTAGACCGGTACACCTACATTCCCCTACATCTGCTAGTCTACCCGTAAGAGTTCGCACGACTTAATCAACTATGCGAGAGCCCATAATGGCTTGTGGCTGCACACGGAAGTTTCTAGCATGAAAGATCTTATGATCCCTTTGAGCCTGGGTGGCGGTCTGAAAAAAAACAGGCAAGTCCTGATAGACATCAGGTGCCTCAATCCACCCAGATGTGTGTTTAAGTTGCCACCTTAGATAAACCATTAAAATTATCAACTCACATCTGTCATGGATATCACTCACCCAATCCACATCTACTAGCATAGCATGGCATAAAATAGCAAGCGTAGAAGTAACTCCCAAAGGTTTGATAATAATACAGGTAATAGGTACTACCTCATCTACTTCCCATCCCACAATTTAATTAGATCCTAATCATGCAACGTGAGAGGATTGATCTAATGCAATAAAACATGGGTTGTAGAAAAGGTATGATCAAAGTGTTACTTGCCTGCAATGTTGATGAAGATGATTCGCGCTCAAAACTCTTGATAGTTCTACTCGTCACACTCCGGTCAATCTATCGTAAGCAAACAATAGTAACCACACATAAGCAATCACTCAAAAGATCGGGAAGAACGAAGAAGACGATTCGAAAAACTTCAAAACCAAGCAAATAGCTCTTGCAACGTAAAACAATTTCTAACGGTACCAAAATTATGTGAATTTGGCCTTATTAGAAGGTTTAGGTCAAGAGCTTCGATTTGCAAAAAGAATCAACTCAAACGGAGCTACGAAACTCAAGTTATGATCAAATGAAGTTTGAATTCAAATCTGATCTAATTCAATTTTTAAACTTTTCAAAAACATGTTTGAATTGTTTTACTGGATAGAGGAGATCGTAACGAAGACGTGGGCGTTGGTTTCGTTGGATTTGGACTAACGAGTAAAAAGTAGTGATAGATTGAAGTACAGGGACTAATCTGTGAAGAAAGTTATCACGAATAGGTCCCTGGCCGAAAAAAAATTAAAAAGAAAAGAAAAATCTAACTAACGAACGTTCGCTACAGGGATTTCAACGACGAAACCGTTCGCTAAAACGGCTAAACTAATAAATGTTCGATAAATAACCTAACTAAATAATAAATCGACTCAAAGAAAACCGAAGTAAATCTAAAGGAAACTAAACCGGACCGGGGCAGATTTTATACCGGTTCGGGGCGGTTTTCTTCGAAAAACCGTCGGCGGCGGCAGCTCGGCGACGGCGGCGCGCGGGCAGGGCGAGGCACGGGGAGCGGCGGCGCGAGCTAGACGGCGCGGCAGCGGCGAGCGGCGGCTATGGCGGCGCGGCAGCAGCGAGGTGGTGCGGCAGGCGGCGCGGGCGGCGAGAAGTGCGGCGGCGGCTGCAGATCTCGGCGGCGGTGGCTCGATGCGAGAGGAAGCGAGGCGGCGCGAGTAGAGAGGAAGGGCCCGGGGCCGCGCTATTTAAGGAGGGGAGGGGCGACGCCAGCTTGGGGAAGGGGGCGGCCGGAGGCGGGCGGCGTTCGGACTCCGGCGAGTCCGGTTCACGCACGGGGTCGGGGACGAAGGCGGTGGCGCGCTGGGCCTGGCTGGGTGGGCCGGTTGGCTGGGCTTCGGCCCAGTCCGGTCGGTCCGAAAGTTTTTTTTAAATATAGACAAAGGAAGAAAGAAAAACAAAATAAAATAAATTATTATATAGGCATATAATATATCAAAATTTTCAGAAAAAGATTTTCTACGACATGAACATTTTTCTAGCATTAAATAAAATTCACACAATTTTAGATAATTCAAAGAGTGCTACTGGTCTATTAAAATCCAACAAAAATCATTTTAAAAATACCAAAATGATTTCAAATTAATTTTTCTCCAATTTTCTAATGTAGGGAATCATGTTACCCTAATTTCCATATATTTTATTTTTGGAGAAAAATAATTTGAATAAAACTCAAATAAATCCAAATTGAAAATTAATTCCAAAAGGACTTGAAATTGATCCTTTGAAACTCCCAACTCATATTTCATAATTTGAAGAAGTCATTTTATCTTCTCTTGTGAAAATCATTGAGTTGCATAAAGTTTCAGAATTGGAAAATATTTCCCAATGGAATTCACATATTTTTCAAAAACCCTTTTCATTTTAAATGGAAGAAGTCATGTCATCTTCTCTCTAGGGTTTTGTGTTGAAAAGAATTTGAATTCATGGAGATCAGAAAGCAAATATGAAAGTTTGGGAAAGTCCTTTTATTCCCTCTCATTTAACTTTCAAAAGTTTCGAATTCACTCACTTTCAGACAATCAATCAAACAATCAATCAAATCTATCTATTTATTATAACATTCCAAAATTTAGAATTTTGGGATGTTACAAACCTACCACCCTTAAAATGAATCTCGTCCTCGAGATTCGGAGAGGCTAGCAAGAAAATGTTAGGGTTTGGGGGTCTCCTCAAAATCCATCGATCATCACAGGGGTCTGGGGTGCTACCACCCTTAGAAGCATGGTTACTGTTCCATTAAAACTCATATACTCCATCCTTATTCTTGACAGTGTCGGTCTTCTCAGATCCTCGAGAAAATTCCTCCTTTGAGCTCTTCCGGTAACGACATAACCTTTTTTTCTCAATTCTTTTGTACTTTCATCCTGGTAAGGTTATTCCGAGGCTGGGTCATCTTAGCGGACGGGTCTGGCGCCAAAACTAAACAACTATCGATATTTCATGGTGGTCAACAATTTATGGTTTCTCCTGCAGGAAATGGGTCTGGGTTGATCCTCACCGTATAACCTACGGTTGGCAAAGCTGCCGTGTACAAGGGAAAAATACCTATACCATTATAAGGTTTAACAAGGTTTAATATCGTCGTCTCTCTACTATAGGTAAGTCACTCAGATTTACCATTCCATATAGCAAGGCGAATAATAAGAGTAAGTCGGTATGGTGATAAATCCATCCCGCACCCAAATCATTACCTTGTATACAGTTTAGTGAATCTCGCATTCTAACACTCGGTCATCCTCACAAGCATTGCAGAATTTCTCTCGTCGACGAACCAAGTTCGGAATAATCCATTGATTCTGCAAGCCAAACAAACATCTATCGTTCCTTCACCACTCTCAGGTATTGCGTAAACTCCTATAAAATCATCTGTCGACAAAGGTATATCCACTTCCAGGGTTTTCCTTCAGCAAGAATGTGCTTGCTTCTTGGCAGGTCCTGGGGCCTGTGGGTTATGGCCCATCTCGTCACTTGTAATCCTTGAACTTATCATTGGGCAACTTATCATTATTCCATCTTCCAACTTCCTAGTATTCTTAAATCCATCCAATTGTACTGTCTTCCTTCCTTCCATTGGCATCTAATCTAGGACATGATTACTCAGACTCATCATGGAATTTCCATTGATCCATATTTCTGACATCATACCTCCTTTATATTGTAACGCCCTCGATGCGGCTATAGCTCCCACGTGTCGAGGCATGACTTAGAGACATAACCGCATTGAAAGCAATGTCGCAAGTCAGGCAATCATTACAACATCCCATGTAATACATAATATAAAGGGGGAGATACATAGTTGGCTTACACTCTCCACGTCACATCAGAGTACATAAATAACATCCATCAAACAATCACTCATGGCCCGACTACGGCGCCAAAATGGAAAAGAACCCAACATGCGACAAGGCCCTGAATCAAACCCCAACTAGGCATCACTACTGATCATCGGGAAAGGAAACATAATAACGCTGAGAGTCCTCGTCGAACTCCCACTTGAGCTCGTACTCGTCACCTGGAGCGGAATCACCTGGACCTGCATCTGGAGTGGTAGTATCTGTGAGCCACAGGGACTCAGCAATCTCGCACCCTCGCGATCAAGACTATTTAAGATTATAGGAATGGATAAGGCAAGTATATGTGGAGCTGCAGCAAGCGACTAGCATATATGGTGGCTAACTTATTCGCAAAGGAGAGCGAGAAGAGGAGGCAAAGCGCGAGCGAGAATCTAGAGGCACAACCTGCGCAAGCATTACTCCAACACCGTGCCCACTTCCCGGACTCCGCCGAGAAGAGGCCATCACGGAAACACACTCAGTTGATTCATTTTAATTAATTAAGGTTTAAGTTATCTACAACCGGACATTAACAAATTCCCATCTGCCCATAACCGCGGGCACGGCTTTCGAAAGTTCAATCCCTGCAGGGGAGTCCCAACTTAGCCCATGACAAGCTCTCACGGTCAACGAAGGAATAGACCTCCTCCCAAGACGTTCCGGTCAGACTCGGTATCTCGGTAACTCAAGACACATCGACAGGTTAAAACAAGACCAGCAACACCGCCCGAATGTGCCGACAAATCCCGATAGGAGCTGCATATATCTCTTTCTCAGGGCACACTCAGATAAGCAATCCGTACAACTAAAACCAGCCCTCGAGTTTCCCCGAGGTGGCGCTTCAAGGGGCTCTAGTTTGGACCAACGCTCAGAGGAGCACTGGCCCGGGGGGGTTAAAATAAGATGACCCTTGAGTCTGCAGAACCCAAGGGAAAGAAAAGGCTAGGTGGCAAATGGTAAAACCAAGGTTGGGCATTGCTGGAAAAGCTTTAATCAAGGCGAAATATCAAGGGGTTCCCATTATAACCCAACCGCGTAAGGAACGCAAAATCCGGGAACATAACACCGATATGACGGAAACTAGGGCGGTAAGAGTGGAACAATACACTAGGCGAGAGGCCGAGCCTTCCACCCTTTACCAAGTATATAGATGCATTAAGATAACATAGCAATATAATGATATCCCAACAAGTAAATAAATGTTCCAACAAGGAACGGCTCCAATCTTCACCTGCAACTAACAACGCTATAAGAAGGGCTGAGCAAAGCGGTAACATAGCCAATCAACGGTTTGCTAGGACATGGTGGGTTAGAGGCTCAACATGGCAATTGGGAGGCTGACAAGAAAATGGTAGGCATCGTAGCATTGGCATAGCAAGAGCGAGCAAACTAGCATAGCAAAGATAGTAGTGATTTCGAGGGTATGATCATCTTGCCTGCATAGTTGTCAGAGTTGACTGGATCCTCACAAGCAAACTCAAAGGGCTCCTCGGTAGCTAACTCGTCTCCCGGCTCTACCCAAACAATACAAACAAGCAACAAGGATACAATCAACCACGTGCAAGACCAAGCAATATGATGAAATGATGATATGCTATGCGGGATGCGATGCGGGATGCAAAATGCAAGATATAACAGGAAATGCATGAACCTGGCCTCAAATTGGAATTCCAAGGGTGCCACTGGATAGAGGGGATGAAATCGCTTGAAAACGATATAAAGATCATTGGAATCGGAGTTACGGTTTGGAAATGGCAAGCGTTTTAAGATATGGCACCGGTCTGCGATTTACAGCAAGTAGGCATCTAAATGCAACGAAATGAACATGCTACAGCCACCAAACAAGAAAACAAAATACATGGCAGGGATGCACACAAGATTCTTAACAAAAGACTAGCACTGAGCCACGGCCAATTCATCAATTAAGAGGTTCAAACAAGCATGGCAAAAACGCAAATGCAAAATAGATTCCAGACTTAGTGAAATTAACACTAGTCTGAAATTTCAGATCACGATGCCCTCTTCGGAGCAGCAAAACAACATGATACGTGACCTGATCATGACAAGTAAGAACATGGCATGGATCTACTCAACAAGCTTAACAAAAGACCCAAAGTGACCTGGGGCCAAAAGGGTTCACAAAATATATTAACGGGCACACGAACATAGCTAAAACACAATCAGTTTTCAGACTTAGTGAAAACTGAGACATGCTGAAATGTAACTCACGAAGGCATGTAAACGAGCTCGATGCACTCACCACGGTGCAAGTCATGGCAAGGCAATCATACATACATTAAGAAGGAACAAAATACAAGCTAGACATGGCAAGAACAATGGCATAGCATGCACGGATCAACTACAACAACGCCGGCAAAATCGCAAACGAGTTGACGATCTGCCCAGATTCACCATGAAGCAAAAGTAGAGCTCGATTGGCTCAAGTTATGTTGCTCCATAATTGCAAACAAAGACATGGATGGATAGAGCATAACATGAATAACGAAAGTCCCTTACTGATCATCCTCAAAAGAGGCACGGATCATTAGGAAACAAGCTGAACATATGGCATCATGAACTAACATATCCCAGACTTAGTGAAAACAACTAAGTCCCTGAAAACAGATTTACCGGGTGCCTCACTTTGCAAGCTTGCACAAGTCACCACACACATCCTAAAAATGCATGGGTTGCACCTCTGAAAAGAAGACAAAATGCTTAACAAAACATATGAAGGACTCACACGCATAGCATGCACACAATAATCATGGCGAAAATGACAAAAGTCTAAGATGAACTAGCAGATCTGACAATTAACTCACGAAGCCTCCTTCTAACAGCATTTCGGGCAACAAGATGAACTCAAATGAACATGATGCAATGGAATGAAATGATGTACATGTCGAGACGAAGATTTTGATATATCATACGCCCAAATCGGAGCTACGGATGCCAAGTTACGGGTCGTCGAACAGAGCAACTTGGATCAAATTTTCAGGACTTAGACAAAAAAATCGGGGTTAGGGTTTACTGTAGCGGCGACCGGATCTGGATCGGGGCGCACTGTGCGCGGCCGGTGGCGGCGGGCGCGGATGCCGAGGCGGCGGCCGGCGAGGTCGGCGGCGTCGGGCGCGGCGGCGGACGGCGGGGAGGCGGAGAGGCGCGGCGGCGGACGGCGGCGTCGGGCGCGGCGGCGGACGGCAGCGGGCGCGGCTCGGGGCGCCGGCGACGATGGCGGGCGGCGGCGGCCCGCCGGAGGAGGAGAAGAAGGGCGGCGGCGCGGCTCGGGCCACGGGCGCCTCTGACCCGGGCGGAGGAGGAGGGGGCCAGCGCTGGGCCTCGGGCCCGCGTCGGTGGCGGCGGCGAACCGGTCCCCCGGGGACACGTGGCGGGCGCTGGGTGGCTGGCGGCGGCGGGCGGACGTTGTCCGGTCGGATCCGGACACGTCCGTCGGTGGGGGGGGGGTTGATCTGTTTTTTTTAGAACTAGGGTTTCGAGGGGGAGGAGAGATCCGAAAATGGAGGGGGCTATATATAGGCATAAGTGGAGCTAGGAGAGTCCAAATGAGGTGCGGTTTTCGCCCACGCGATCGTGATCGAACGATCTAGGACATGGAGCAAAGTTTGGTGGGTTTTGGGCCAAATTTGGGGGGGGGGGGTTGGGCTGCAACACACACGAGGCCTTTTTGGTCCCTCGGTTAACCGTTGGAGTATCAAACGAAGTCCAAATGGTACGAAACTTGACAGACGGTCTACCGGTAGTAAACCAAGGCCGCATGGCAAGTCTCAGTCCAATCCGGAAATGTTTAATCCCCACACACGAAAGAAGGCTAGAAATGGCCACCGGAGGAGAACGAAGCGCCGGAAAGCAAAACGGACAACGGGGAAAAATGCTCGAATGCATGAGATGAACACGTATGCAAATGCAATGCACATGATGACATGATATGAGATGCATGAAAACGAAAGCAACACACGAGACAAAGACCTGAACCCGAGAAATAAATATAACTTAACGCCGGAAACGGCAACAGTTGGAGTACAAATTGGGGAAGTTACAACCGGGGTGTTACATATATCCAATAGTAATTCATCTCTTCATCCTCGTGGGGTATCCCTCATACCGGGATAAAAACTTATACTTATGAAGTCCATATTCCACTTTGTGGAACATCATTATCCTTTCCAGGGTCAAGCGTCCTTACAGGGGAATATTGGCCATCTCTGCATGGCACTTCTTCAACTGGGAAACGTGAAACACATCTTGAACTCCTGACAGTCCTTCGGGTAACTCAAACTTGTAGGCCACGTCTCTCATACGCTCCAAAACTCGGTATGGTCCTACAAATCTCAGGGCTAACTGTCCCTTAACTCCAAATTGTTTAACTCCTCGCAGAGGGGTCACACGAAGACATGCTCTATCTCCAATTTCATAGACTACCTCCTTGCGTTTTTAAGTCTGCGTAACTCTTCTACCTGGAATGAGCTACTTTCAGTCTATCTCGAATCAACTTAACACTCTCTTCTGACTCCTTGATCACCTTTGGTCCAACAACTGACAATCTCCAACTTCATCCCACATACTCTTGGGGTATCACACATATCGAGACAAAATTCATATTCATTTTGTCTGAAATCCACTCAGTGGAGTATCCTTATCTTTTCCAAGAGTCAAGGGTTCTTATAGGGTACTACCACCCTTAAAATGCACAAATCTTCCATAGACCATATTTCTCTTATCCTCAAAGATGGTCAAAATCCTTCTTCATAGAGTAAAAACTCATAAAATCCATATCAGTACCAACGATGCAACTTTATTCACTCTCAATTAATTACAATCTCTCGCTTTTCCATTACATGTCTCAACTCAACACCTCAATATAAAAGAAAATATTCTCACTTCTACTACTCCATTTCTTTTGTTGCAAACTCAACTATCTAGCGCAAGTTTCCTTCTCCTTGGGGCATTCTCTGGCAAAGTGCCCTGCTTCATTACAACGGAAACATATTACTTCTGGGAAGATTCGAGGTTTCCTTGTGATTATATAGCCTACTTGGGTCCTTCGCTTCCTTTTTGGGCAATTGTTGTGGTAGTGCCCTGACTCCTTGCACCTATAACAAGTGATATGACTCAGGTCCTTCCTGGAATCCAATCTGCTTCTCTTCCT
The DNA here is from genome assembly GCF_003073215.2 of Triticum urartu. Classification (NCBI taxonomy): domain Eukaryota; kingdom Viridiplantae; phylum Streptophyta; class Magnoliopsida; order Poales; family Poaceae; genus Triticum; species Triticum urartu. The sequence goes on from NC_053025.1 coordinate 29,912,679, forward strand.
GGACTTTTCCATTCCAATCAGGGCTTCTATCTCCTGTGGGTCATACTCTATTTCCTCCATCGGGAATTCTACTAGATCCCCATTCAAACAATTTTGGGAGATGTGTCCTTCTTCTCCACATGAATAGAAAGACTTAGTGCAGGGTTTTCTCGGGTCTTCTTTAGGTGTGTCCTCCACCTCTTCCTTCATCACGGTTTCTTCTAAAATTTGCATAAGGGCTCCTTTCATTACTTCTTTATTCTATTGTACGGTCCTCCGTGCCATGGGGTAAATGTGACACTGAGTAGGATAGTGGGAAATCCCTTCACACAAGAAACAAGTAATCTGCCTAGTTGGGCATGATTCATCTGGGTGACTTCCTTCACAATTTGGGTATTCATCCTTGTGTTCTTTATGGTTGTGTCCTATTTCTCCACAAATCTTGCATGCACCAGGTTTCTTCATATCCTTTCCATAAGGCTTCAACTTCTGGGACACAAACCGAGACTTTGGCAAAGTCAACTTAAATTCTTTCCAAGTGGTTACTCCTTGCCATCCATTTATGGTTTGATACATCCTCCACCAAGTAGCAGCACCTCTTTCAAAGCACTGAAGAGCATGCTGGGTCATATTCTTTCCGACTATAGGGTTGTTCTCCATATGATCCTCCATGTTCTGAATCCATCGGTCTATCTCCAATTGACTCATTGGTCCCGAAAATACAAGCTCATCTCCATTCATCCTCTATTAGGTCAATGGGTTTTGGGGTGAGATAAGAGAGATAGAGAGGGATGCACACAATACGAACAAAAGTTTTTAAAAGACAGATTTTATTGTGGCTGTCGAAAACATCAAACAAATGACAGCTCACAAACGTCGCATCTAACGTAGGTATATAACAGGGGTTTGGTCTTCTAAAGGTCAACGTCGCCAAAACTCTTCAAGTCTTGGTCATTTCTCCAATGGCTTCTTTCGATCATGCTTGTCTTTCTCAAGTTCTTTTGCCAGATCAACTCTGTTGACGCGAAGTCTCTCGTGACGTCCTTTATTATTCCGGAGTTGCATTTCAAACTTCTGGTTTCAACATCCTTCACATGAACCATGGTACTACTGTCCTTCAGTTCCTGACGAATATCCGGTTTCTCGAGTTTTGCTCCTCTAGCTTGCTACTTCAGCTTCTTGGACCTAAGTTCTTCACGAAATGCTTCCTTGTCAAAATACGGCTTCATAGAGCTCCATTTTAAACTTCTTGATGTACTACTCCAGATCCTGGTGATATACCGGCTAGGGCTAAAACTTCATCTTATGCTAGGTGCTCCATCAGCCTTCTTCCATCAAATCCATTCTGATGACATGCATCCTTAACTCAGCATGGTGACAATAGCATTAGCGGGGGATGACATCACGGATAACCGTGTTTCTGCTCTTGTCATTTCCATGAGCTATCTCTCCACAGTTGATATCTCCTGCCTTAGGGTTTCTTTGACAAAACTTCGAGTTCTCATACTCCTTGTTTCAGTCTATCTCCGATACACCTTGGTCTTGGGTATTGACAACTTCCATAATCTGTTAAGTTCCATGAGGGTAGCCTTCCTAGGTCTTATAAATCAAGGAATTCTTCAGAGCCTTCAAATTCTCCTAGTCTTCAGAGTCTTCAGCAGCTGTAGTTTCCATTATCATAATGTATGGTAAAATCCTCTTCATTCCGAATGGTCTTATTGGTCTGATATCCTATACTTCTTGGAGTGGTCTCATCAGTCGAATCTTTGAGTGGTCAAAAGGGGAAAGGGGTATGGTCACACTAAAGAGAATTTTTGAATAAGCTCAGAAGAGAAGAGAGGTAAAAGATCTTTTTGAAAGGGAAAGTTGTAGAGAAAAATCTTTGCTATGGGCTTGCCAGTTTCTAGGGTCACGTCCTACAGTCAACATGTGCTCTGATACCATCTTGTAGCGACCTGACCCGAATGGATCAAGTCTCTGTGCTTAAGTGTCATTCCTGGATCGGTATGCTGACACACACAGTACTCGAAGGATTTATAACAGAGGTAAATCACATGTATAAAGTAACGTAAATACTATTACCTCAATCCAAATAGCGGAAGCAACAAGGTTGTGGATTCCCATCAACACCAACGGCAAAGTTGAGTGTATAAATCGTAACCCTAACATATCACTTACTCGTCGTAAGAAAACCTGCAACATGAGACGTTGCAGCCCGAAACGGGTCAGTACATTGAATGTACTGGCAAATTCACACCATAGAGAATGATGAACAATGGCTATCACTACATGCATATTTGGCTGGTGGAAAATCTCTATGGTTATAAGGTTTTTGCGTAAAGCCAATTTTTCCCTATCACAAAGGAGTAAATTTATTTAACTATCATGGTGGTTGTTGAACATTGAGAATGGTTGACAGCATTCTCAATCCCAATTAAGTAACATCATTGAACCCAACAATTTTCATTTAAAGTAACGTGATGAGATCAACAGGATAATCCAAGAACTAGATACTCAAAATGTCCATAACCAGGGACACGGCTAATCATGATTAGTTTGTACACTCTGCAGAGGTTTGCGCACTTTTCCCCACAAGACTCGATCGCCTCCGTTTGGTTTCTCGCACTGCAGGGTGTTTGAGAAGACAGATGACCGAGACACAGTCTTTCAGAAGCGCTAGCACCTTACATGTGGGTAGACCGGTACACCTACATTCCCCTACATCTGCTAGTCTACCCGTAAGAGTTCGCACGACTTAATCAACTATGCGAGAGCCCATAATGGCTTGTGGCTGCACACGGAAGTTTCTAGCATGAAAGATCTTATGATCCCTTTGAGCCTGGGTGGCGGTCTGAAAAAAAACAGGCAAGTCCTGATAGACATCAGGTGCCTCAATCCACCCAGATGTGTGTTTAAGTTGCCACCTTAGATAAACCATTAAAATTATCAACTCACATCTGTCATGGATATCACTCACCCAATCCACATCTACTAGCATAGCATGGCATAAAATAGCAAGCGTAGAAGTAACTCCCAAAGGTTTGATAATAATACAGGTAATAGGTACTACCTCATCTACTTCCCATCCCACAATTTAATTAGATCCTAATCATGCAACGTGAGAGGATTGATCTAATGCAATAAAACATGGGTTGTAGAAAAGGTATGATCAAAGTGTTACTTGCCTGCAATGTTGATGAAGATGATTCGCGCTCAAAACTCTTGATAGTTCTACTCGTCACACTCCGGTCAATCTATCGTAAGCAAACAATAGTAACCACACATAAGCAATCACTCAAAAGATCGGGAAGAACGAAGAAGACGATTCGAAAAACTTCAAAACCAAGCAAATAGCTCTTGCAACGTAAAACAATTTCTAA
>NC_053025.1:29917037-29933848 GCF_003073215.2 Triticum urartu
TCTCTCTCTCTCTCTTTTGATCTCAATACAAAGTTCTCCCCCTCTCTTGTGGAGATCTATTCGATGTAATCTTCTTTTGCGGTGTGTTTGTTGAGACCGATGAATTGTGGGTTTATGATCAAGTCTATCTATGAATAATATTTGAATCTTCTCTGAATTCTTTTATGTATGATTGGTTATCTTTGCAAGTCTCTTCGAATTATCCGTTTGGTTTGGCCAACTAGATTGGTAGTTCTTGCCATGGGAGAAGTGCTTAGCTTTGGGTTCGATCTTGCGGTGTCCTTTCCCAGTGACAGAAGGGGCAGCAAGGCACGTATTGCATATTGCCATCGAGGATAACAAGATGGGGTTTATTTCATATTGCATGAATTTATCTCTCTACATCATGTCATCTTGCTTAAGGCGTTACTCTGTTTTAACTTAATACTCTAGATGCATGCTGGATAGCGGTCGATGAGTGGAGTAATAGTAGTAGATGCAGAATCGTTTCGGTCTACTTGTCACGGACGTGATGCCTATATACATGATCATGCCTAGATATTCTCATAACTATGCTCAATTCTGTCAATTGCTCAACAGTAATTTGTTCACCCACCGTAGAATACTTATGCTCTTGAGAGAAGCCACTAGTGAAACCTATGGCCCCCGGGTCTATTCTCATCATATCAATCTCCATCACTTTAATCTTGCTTTGCTTTTTACTTTGCCTTTACTTTTCACTTTGCATCTTTATACCAAAAATATTATATCTATCAGATCTCACTCTCGTAAGTGACCGTGAAGGGATTGACAACCCCTAATCGCGTTGGTTGCGAGTAGCTATCGTTTTGTGCAGGTACGAGGGACTTGAGCGTGGCCTCCTACTGGATTGATACCTTGGTTCTCAAAAACTGAGGGAAATACTTACGCTACTCTGCTGCATCATCCTTTCCTCTTCGGGGAAATCCAACGCAAGCTCAAGAGGTAGCAAGAAGAATTTCTGGCGCCGTTGCCGGGGAGTCTACGCAAAAAGTCAACATACCAAGTACCCATCACAATCCCTATCTCTCGCATTACATTATTTGCCATTTGCCTCTCGTTTTCCTCTCCCCCATTCACCCTTGCCATTTTATTCGCCCTCTCTCTCTATCCTCCCTCTCTATTTGCCTCTTTTGCCCGTTTGCTTTTGTTTGCTGTGTGCTAGTTTGTGCTTGTTTGTCGCGATGGCTCAAGATACTACCAAATTGTGTGACTTCACCAATACCAATAATAATGATTTCCTTAGCACTCCGATTGCTCCTCTTGCCAATACTGAATCTTGTGAAATCAATACTGCTTTGTTGAATCTTGTTATGAAAGATCAATTCGCCGGCCTTCCTAGTGAAGATGCCGCTACTCATCTGAATAGCTTCATTGATTTATGTGATATGCAAAAGAAAAAAGATGTCGATAATGATGTCGTTAAATTGAAGCTATTTCCTTTTTCGCTTAGAGATCGTGCTAAAGCTTGGTTTTCGTCTTTGCCTAAAAATAGTATTGATTCTTGGAACAAGTGCAAAGATGCTTTTATCTCTAAGTATTTCCCTCCCGCTAAGATCATCTCTCTTAGAAACGATATTATGAATTTTAAGCAACTTGATCATGAACATGTTGCACAAGCTTGGGAGAGAATGAAATTAATGATACGTAATTGCCCTACTCATGGTTTGAATTTGTGGATGATTATACAAAATTTTATGCCGGATTGAATTTTGCTTCTAGAAATCTTTTAGATTCGGCCGCGGGAGGCACTTTTATGGAAATCACTTTAGGAGATGCTACTAAACTCCTAGATAATATTATGGTTAATTATTCTCAATGGCATACTGAAAACTTCTAATAAAAAAGTGCATGCGATAGAAGAAATCAATGTGTTGAGTGGAAAGATGGATGAACTTATGAAATTATTTGCTACTAAGAGTGTTTCTTCTGATCCTAATGATATGCCTTTGTCTACTTTGATTGAGAATAACAATGAATCTATGGATGTGAATTTTGTTGGTAGGAATAATTTTGGTAACAACGCTTATAGAGGGAATTTTAATCCTAGGCCATATCCTAGTAATCCTTCTAATAATTATGGGAATTCCTACAACAACTCTTATGGAAATTATAATAAGATGCCCTCTGAATTTGAGAATAGTATTAAAGAGTTTATGAATTCACAAAAGAATTTTAATGCTTTGCTTGAAGAGAAATTGCTTAAAGTTGATGATTTGGCTAGGAACGTTGATAGAATTTCTCTTGAGATTGATTCTTTAAAGCTTAGATCTATTCCTCCTAAGCATGATATCAATGAGTCTCTCAAAGCCATGAGAATTTCCATTGATGAGTGCAAGGAAAGAACCGCTAGGATGCGTGCCTTCCAAAGATGCCTTTATTAAAGCGTGTTCTTCCAATTCCTATGAAAATCAAGATGAAGATCTAAAAGTTATTGATGTGTCTCCTATTAAATCTTTGTTTTCAATATGAATCTTGATGAAACTGAATATGATCTTCCTTTACCTAGAAGGCGTTCTAAAAATTCGGAGTATTTAGATCTTGATGAAATTGATGAAAGTGGGATTGAAAGAAATAAAAATCTAGATGTTGCTAAACCCACTATATTGGATTTCAAGGAATTTAATTATGAAAGTTGCTCTTTAATTGATTGTATTTCCTTGTTGCAATCCGTGCTAAATTCTCCACATGCTTATAGTCAAAATAAAGCCTTCACCGAACATATTGTTGATGCCTTGATGCAATCTTATGAAGAAAAACTTGAGTTGAAAGTTTCTATCCCTAGAAAACTCTATGATGAGTGGGAACCAACTATTAAAATTAAAATTAAAGATCATGAGTTTTATGCTTTGTGTGATTTGGGTGCTAGTGTCTCCACTATCCCCAAAACTTTGTGTGATTTGCTAGATTTCCGTAATTTTGATGATTGCTCTCTAAACTTGCATCTTGCGGATTCTACTATTAAGAAACCTATGGGAAGGATTAATGATGTTCTTATTGTTGCAAATAGGAATTATGTGCCCGTAGATTTCATTGTTCTTGATATAGATTGCAATCCTTCTTGCCCTATTATTCTTGGTAGACCTTTCCTTAGAACGGTTGGTGCGATTATTGATATGAAGGAAGGGAATATTAGATTTCAATTTCCATTAAAAAAGGGCATGGAACACTTTCCAAGAAAGAAAATAAAATTTCCATATGAAACTATCATGAGAGCCACTTATGGATTGCCTACCAAAGATGGCAATACCTAGATCTATCCTCGCTTTTATGCCTAGCTAGGGGCGTTAAACGATAGCGCTTGTTGGGAGGCAACCCAATTTTATTTTTATTCCTTGATTTTTTTTCTCCTGTTTAGTAATAAATAAATTATTTAGCCTCTGTTTTGGTTGTGTTTTTTGTGTTTAATTAGTGTTTGTGCCAAGTAGAACCGTTGGGAAGACTTGGGGAAAGTCTTGTTGAACTTGCTGTAAAAAACAGAAACTTTAGCGCTCACGAGAACTGCTGTAATTTTTATTTTGGAGAGTGCTATTTAGTTAATTCTTTTTGCAGATGATTAATAGATAAATTCCTCACGTCCAGCAATTTATTTTAGAATTTTTGGGGTTCCAGATCTTGCGCTAGCTACAGATTACTACAGACTGTTCTGTTTTTGACAGATTCTGTTTTTCGTGTGTTGTTTGCTTATTTTGATGAATCTATGGCTAGTAAAATAGTTTATAATCCATAGAGAAGTTGGAATACAGTAGGTTTAAACCAATATAAATAAAGAATGAGTTCATTACAGTACCTTGAAGTGGTCTTTTGTTTTCTTTCGCTAACGGAGCTCACGAGTTTTCTACTTTAAGTTTTGTGTTGTGAAGTTTTCAAGTTTTGGGTAAAGATTTGATGGATTATGGAACAAGGAGTGGCAAGAGCCTAAGCTTGGGGATGCCCATGGCACCCCCAAGAATATAATCTAAGGACACCTAAAAGCCAAAGCTTGGGGATGCCCCGGAAGGCATCCCCTCTTTCGTCTACTTCTATCGGTAACTTTACTTGGAGCTATATTTTTATTCACCAACATGATATGTGTTTTGCTTGGAGCGTCTTGTATTATTTGTGTCTTTATTTTTAGTGTCCACAATCATCCTTGCTGTACACACCTTTTGAGAGAGCCATACATGAATTAAAATTTGATAGAATACTCTATGTGCTTCACTTATATCTTTTGAGCTAAGTAGTTTTGCTCTATGTGCTTCACTTATATCTTTTGAGCTATGTAATTTTGCTCTATGTGCTTCACTTAGATCTTTAGAGCACGGTGGTGGATTTGAACTATTGATCTCTCATGCTTCACTTAAATTATTTTGAGAGTCTCTTAATAGCATGGTAATTTGCTTAATAATAATATGCTTGGTATTCAAGATTTGTGAAACTTTCTTTTGAGTGTGTTGAATACTAAGAAAAGATTGAAGCATGATAATTGTTTTGAGATATGGAGGTGATAATATTAAAGTCATGCTAGTTGAGTAGTTGTGAATTTAAAGAATACTTGTGTTGAAGTTTGTGATTCCCGTAGCATGCACGTATGGTGAACCGTTATGTGATGAAGTCGGAGCATGATTTATTTATTGATTGTCTTCCTTATGAGTGGCGGTCGGGGACGAGCGATGGTCTTTTCCTACCAATCTATCCCCCTAGGAGCATGCGCGTAATACTTTGCTTTGATAACTTGTAGATTTTTGCAATAAGTATATGAGTTCTTTATGACTAATGTTGAGTCCATGGATTATACGCACTCTCACCCTTCCACCTTTGCTAGCCTCTCTAATACCGCGCACCTTTCGCCGGTATCATACACCCACCATATACCTTCCTCAAAACAGCCACCATACCTACCTATTATGGCATTTCCATAGCCATTCCGAGAATATATTGCCATGTAACTTTCCACAGTTCCGTTATTATGACACACTCCATCATTGTCATATTGCATATCCCGGTACACCGCCGGAGGCATTCATATAGAGTCATATCTTGTTCTAAGTATCGAGTTGTACTGTTGAGTTGTAAGAAAAATAAAAGTTGTGATGATCATCATTATTAGAGCATTGTCCCAGTGAGAAAGAATGATGGAGACTATGGTTCCCCCACAAGTCGGGATGAGACTCCGGACTGTTTTTGGGATGATGGGTGCATCTTCGTCCGGACTGTTTTCTTCCCTAGATGGGGATTGATGAGGCGAATCTTTGACGTCATCGTGTTCGGTCGTCGGATCCATACTGTATGTGCAGTTTGCATCTTGATGGCATTCTGCCACCGGGGTGGTGCAGTTCTCGTCTCTTTTGCTATGGCGGGACTTAGAGCAGCGCCACTGACGTCGGCGCTTGGGTTGCTTCTTGGAGGGGTCATCCTCCGCATTCTCATCGCCATTAGCTTCGTTGGGGGTGTCCACCATGTATACGTCATGTGATGAAGTAGCGGTCAAGCGCCCTGTGGGCGGTGGTTCCGGTTCGTCTCCGGCTTCGTCGTCCATACCATCGAAGTTTTCGGAGTTGAAGTCGAGCATGTCGGTTAGGTCGTCGACAGTGGCTACTAAGTGGGTGGTGGGTGGGCAGCGAATTTCTTCGTCGTCCGTATCCCATTCTTGTCGGATATAGTTCGGCCAAGGTTCTCCTGACAGGGAGAGAGACCTTAATGAATTTAGCACATCTCCGAAGGGCGAGTGCTGAAAGATATCCGCGGAGGTGAACTCCATGATCGGCGCCCAGTCGGATTCGACGGGCACGGATGTGAGCGGCTCAGAGTCCATGGCTGGAGGTGAATCCAGTGGTTTGGCGACACGGCTCTCGTAAGGGGTGAAGTCAGTATCCGGCTCTATCGCCACTGAGAGTGCGGCCTCCATGGTGGGGTCCATCCCTCCGCTCTCGGATGGCGCGACTTGCTCCGGATTAAGTCGGAGTAGCTGCGGATGCGATCTCCCGAACACTGTCCGAGCAGAGTTACGTCATGCTCGTCGCGACTGCGCGCGCGTCCGGCATGGGCTCGAATCCGTCGAAGATCAAGTCTCCGCGGATATCGGCCATGTAGTTCAAGTTTCCAAATCTGACCTGATGGCCAGGGGCGTAGCTCTCAATCTGCTCCAGATGGCCAAGCGAATTGGCCCGCAGTGCAAAGCCCGAATACGAAGATCTGTCCGGGGAGGAAAACCTCACCCTGGACCGCATCGCTAGCGATGATCGAAGGAGCCATCAAGCCTTATGGTGACGACACAAGTGGAACTCTCAATGAAAGCACCAATGTCGGTGTCAAAACCGGCGGATCTCGGGTAGGGGGTCCCTGAACTGTGCGTCTAAGGCGGATGGTAACAGGAGGCAGGGGACACGATGTTTACCCAGGTTCGGGCCCTCTTGATGGAGGTAAAACCCTACGTCCTGCTTGATTGTTCTTGATGATATGAGTATTACAAGAGTAGATCTACCACGAGATCAGAGAGGCTAAACCCTAGAAGCTAGCCTATGGTATGATTGTATGTTGTCCTACGGACTAAAACCCTCCGGTTTATATAGACACCGGAGGGGCTAGGGTTACACAAGGTCGGTTACAAAGGAGGAGATATACATATCCGTATTGCCTAGCTTGCCTTCCACGCCAAGTAGAGTCCCATCCGGACACGAGACGAAGTCTTCAATCTTGTATCTTCATAGTCCAACAGTCCGGCCAAAGGATATAGTCCGGCTGTCCGAAGACCCCCTAATCCAGGACTCCCTCAGTTGGAATGGAATATCTTGGTCTCAACACATGAGTAGGTGGTTCTCTCTCAGAAAATGTATGTTGGAAGTGTAGGCATGTTCTGATGGCTCTCTCCACAAATGAAGAGTGGGTGGAGGGTATATATAGCCTCCACAAAAAATCTAACCGTTACACACAATTCACCAAACTCGGTGGAACCGAATCAGAAAACTCGGTCAGACCGATTCAGTTCAAAATGTGAATGTTAGGCCTTTCGGTGGGACCGACATGTCAACTTGGTGGGACCGATTTCATTAGGGTTAGGGCATAACGTAATCTCGGTGAGACCGATTACACAAACTCGGTGGACCGATTTTGGTAATAAGCTAACTAGAGAGTTGGTCAGGCAAACTCGGTGGGACCGAATCGCTCATTTCGGTGAGACCGAAACGTTACGAAAGGGAAACAGAGAGTTTGCATTGCGAACTCGGTGGGACCGGTCGCTCATCTTGGTTGAACCGAAACGTTACGAAGGGAAACAGAAGTTTGTAATCCCATCTCGGTGAGACCGAGATCCCTATCGGTGAGACCGATATGACTAGGGTTTCTGGCTGTGGCTATGTCAAGTGAACTCGGTGGCGCCGGATAGAATTTTTTGGTGGGGACGAGTTTGACTTTTGGTTTGGGACATATGTGGATATGAGAAAGTTGTTGAGGGTTTTTAGAGCATATCACTAAGCATTTTGAGCAAGCAAGCCATTAAGCAACACCTTATCCCCTTCTAATAGTATTGGCTTTTCCTATGGACTCAATGTGACCTTGGATCACTAAAATGAAAAAGTAGAGTCTTGAGCTTGAGACAATATGTGTCCTTAGCATTTTGAGGGGTTCACAATTCTAATCCATGCCATGCCAATCATTGAACTTTCCTGAAATACTTATCTTGAAATAGCATTAGCTCAATGAGCTATATGTTGTTAATACTTACCAAAACCACCCAGGGATAGTTGCCCTTTCAATCCCCCCTTTTTGGTAATTGATGACAACATATAGATCAAAGCTTCGACAAATGATAATAAGATTGAAATACATCATCGCTTTGAGAAGTATGTGATAAGCAGAGCTCCCCCTAAATTTGTGCATTATTTAAAATTTGCTTTTGAATGCAAATGCACTCGATTAGGATCATGGGTCACTTTTCCATGTCACATACATCTTGGTGGAGCGCTCAAAATGATGGAAATTAAAAGCATGCACTCATCAGCCAAGCAAAGTGAATGATCATATATGGGAATGTACGAGATAATATCATCAAAGCAAGCATTAAAGTGGCATATGATCAAACACATGATCATACAAGTATCTCACACAAGGACATAGAGTATCAAACAAGCACATAATAAAGTTCAACCAAAATGCAAGAGAGACAAAGAAGCAAAACACTTTCTGTCAAAGCCTATGATCTATACATTTCTCCCCCTTTGGAAACAAGTTACCAAAAAGTTCAAAAATGCATAGTGATATGCATCTCTCGGTCTTGGTCTTCAGGAGGTGGTGTAGAGAGAACTCCAAGGACGAAGGCATCAGTATATGTAGTTGGAGCTGATGGAGTGGTTGCTAGAGGTAGCACAAAAGTTGTTGCTGCTGGTGTAGACGATGTAGCTCTTATATCTGGTATTGGCACTGCAACTTACCTCTGACTCCTTGGCACACGCTGAAAAGCATTCGTAGTTGCCTTCCCTCTTGTCGGTGTCAAAACCGGCGGATCTCGGGTAGGGGGTCCCAAACTGTGCGTCTAGGCGGATGGTAACAGGAGACGAGGGACACGATGTTTTTACCCAGGTTCGGGCCCTCTTGATGGAGGTAAAACCCTACGTCCTGCTCGATTAATATTGATGATATGGGTAGTACAAGAGTAGATCAACCACGAGATCAGAGAGGCTAAACCCTAGAAGCTAGCCTATGGTAGGTTTTTCGTCCTACGGACTAAAACTCTCCAGTTTATATAGACATCGGAGATGGCTAGGGTTACACAGAGTCGGTTACAATGGTAGAGATCTACATATCTGTATTGCCAAGCTTGCCTTCCACGCCAAGGAAAGTCCCTTCCGGACACGGGACGAAGCTTCGATCTTGTATCTTCATAGTCCAGGAGTCCGGCCAAAGGTATAGTCCGGCATCCGGACACCCCCTAATCCAGGACTCCCTCAGTAGCCCCTGAACCAGGCTTCAATGACGACGAGTCCGGCGCGCAGATTGTCTTCGGCATTGCAAGGCGGGTTCCTCCTCCAAGTACTTCATAGAAGATTTTGAACACAAAGGTAGTGTCCGGCTCTGCAAAATAAGTTTCCACATATTGCCATAGAGAGAATAATATTTACACAAATCTAATCTGCTGACGTATTCCGTAGGTGACATCACACCACGGCCAAGTCTTTATTCGAATCGTTTTACTGTCCCACCTCAGCGCGTTTAGCGAGGCGGTTTCCTTGGCACGTCTTGTCAAAGCAGAGATCGTGTCCCCTTATTCCGGGATTCTCATCAATACGGGCGTGGGTAACCCAACCGCGCCATTGATCGGCGCTTGGGAGATAAGCGAGTTTTACCAGGCTGGTGGGGACGCATAGTCGCGTCCGCCATATAAGGGGATAAGGATCCACCTTTTCATCCACGCCTTCTTCCTCCTTTGCCTATCCATTTCTGCGCACTCGAGCTCCAGCGCCCAAGTCCGCACACCCCACCTCAACCTTCTCCAGCCATGTCCGGAGCGGGAGGCAAGTGGATGGTCTCCTCCGTCACGGAGGGACACATCAAAAAACTGAGGAAGGCCGGATACTTGTCTAACGACATTGCGTACCGGCTTCCCGAAAGGGGCAGCTCATCCCCACCCCTAGGCCCCATGAGAGGGTGGTGTTCCTCCCCCATTTCCTCCGCGGACTGGGCTTCCCTCTTCACCCATTTGTCCGGGGGCTCATGTTCTACTATGGCCTGGATTTCCACGATCTGGCCAAGAGAGAGATTCCTCAACATCTCGGCGTTTATCATCGTGTGAGAGGCTTTCTTCTGCATCCGCCCCCATTTCGGCCTATGGCTCAAGACTTTTAATGTCAAGCCGAAGGTGGTGCGCGGCACTCAGGCGGAGTGCGGAGGCGCCATGGTGGGCAAGATACCCAACGTCCTATGGCCCGAGGGCTCCTTCATGGAGTCCCTAAAGGGGTGGCAATCAGGGTGGTTGTACATCACCGAGCCACGCGACCCTGAGTGGGTCGCAGCCCTCGAGTTCCGATCCGGACCCCCTACGCGGCTCACCTCCTGGAAAGAGACGGGCCTGTCGTGGGGTAAAGAAGGAGAGCTGACCGGACTCCAAACATGCGTCCAAACCCTGGTGGACAAGAAGCTCAAACTTGTCAACGTAGTCCATGCTCATCCGCTGGATCCTCCCGTGTCAACAATGGGCTTTCAACCTATGGGAGTTCGACCCGGCGCAGCATCAAACTCTAAGCAGGCTCTTCGACACAACATACGAAGATGACTGGAAGGTGCTTTTCAAGGGCGCTGAGGCCCCCGCATCCGCTATCGAGGATCGCGGATTCAGCACGCAGCGTCGCGCTCATGCGGTAAGCTGTTTTTACCTTTTACAGGGTATTAATTTTTCATAGTTTGACCCCATACGGGATCTTAAGCTCCCTTACCTTTGACAGGATTGGCAGGAGACGTCCGGACAGATCAACTGTCCGGCTCCGTTGCCCGAAGGCCCAACGGACGCTCGCTTGGCGAAGCTGCTGGTTCCGACACCCTATGTGGTGCCAGAGAAGAAGGCCAAGAAGAAGGCCACGGGGACTCAGAAGAGTGCCCGGCGCCTGGGGGTGTCGGATTCATCATCCGATGACTCCAAGACGCACTCCTCCCGTGAAGACGAGGAGGAGGAAGAAGAGACCTCTCCCCCTCCAGCGGGGGGAGAGAAGAAAAGGAAGGCCGCCCCAACTGGGGAGGCCGAAGGGTCCAAGAAGGGGAAAACCCTTCCTCTGGGCGGCTCCACCAACACCGACGACGGCAAAGAGGAATGGCCGTACAGGGCCAAGCCCCTGGCGAGATCGTAAGTGTCCGGATACCAGAGTGATTCATAGTATTCTTCCATTGCAAAGCTTTTCCTTATGTCGACCATGTTTATGCAGTCCACCCAAAGACCGGCTCGACGTGTCGTCGAGCGGTTCCCTGGATTCGTCGGATGTGAAGTCGCTTCCGACGGCTACCTCCCCCCATTCTACAGACGACACCGAGGTGCTGTCCCAACAGGTTCCAAACCAGGAGGAGGTGGTCTTGGAGGCGCCGCAAGGTGACCTCCCGGACTTCAGACGCAAATGGGATAAAACCCCCAAGGGCTCCGAGTCCGGCCTTGAGCCGGACACCGCGCCAGAACCTTCAATGGTTCCGGACTCCAGTAGGCGGCCTCCTTCGAAGAGGAGCGAGCCTACCGAGCCGGTGACCTCCGTCCAACCGGAGGCACCGGACTATTTGCTGGAGACGCTTAACGACGCCTCCATCGACGAGGAGCACCACACTATTATGAGTGCGGTGATACAGAAGGTTCAGTCCACCAAGAGCGGACTGACTGAAGCCTGTGCCAGCCTTCTAACAGGCTTTGAGGTAGGTAAAGAATATGTAAAAATATTACCGCATAGACAGTAGCCCCTGATGCACTGTTCGGCGTTCAGGAAGAAAAGCCGAATAGAGGATCTAATAACATTCGCAGGATTCTAACATAATCAAGTCAATATGCGCATGCAGGCTTCGCTGCTGGCCTCCGCCACACTGACTGCGGAGGTGGATACGCTGAAGCAAAACCTCACGCGGTCCGAGAACGATCTTGGCCATGCCAAGCGGCAACTCGAGGAGAAGGAAGGTAAGTGATACCTTGCGCAATTATATAGAGAAAACGTGGTTGCAAAAAATGACAGGATCAACGTGCTATTATAGGGGCCACGACCGAGGTGGCAACCCTTAAGCAAGCGCTGTCCGAGGCCGAAAACAGGGCGGCCGCGGAGCGCACGGAGAGAGAGAAGCAAGAGGCGCGGGTGGAGGAGGTGCAGAAAGATCTCCGGGCTCTTGTGAAAAAACACGAGAGTTTGGAGCTTGACTCAAAGACGCAAGCGTCCGAGCTTGCGGTAGCCCTCAAAAGCGCGAAGTCTGCAAAGGCTGAAGCCTAGAAAGCCCTCAAAGAAATTGACGTGATGAAGAAGATAGCGGCGTGTAAGGCATTCATTATGCAAAGCAAACACGTGAAAGTGAATTACTTATTACTTACCTGAGTTCGGAGCTCTCCAGGAGCATTCGCAGATTTGCCCCGCAGTGCGCCGGATGCCGCCGCCTACTACCGAGCCGAAGAGGGGAGCTCGACAGAGAAGGTGTTCTGGTCTCAGTATGCTGAGGCCGGACACCTGGTGCCTTTGAGCGACCAGCTGAAGCAAATGGTCGAGCTCCACAAGGTTGCCGAACATGCCATAAAGGGCTGCATAGTTCGGCTGTGGCCTGGAGAGGCTTTGCGTGGGAGCTACTTCGGGCTGGCGAGGCGGCTGGTGGATGCCTGTCCACGGCTTGAATTAATCAAGCGCTCCGTCTGCATCGAAGGTCCCCGTAGGGCGCTTGCCCGTGCTAAAGTGCACTGGGGCAAGATGGATGCGGAGAAGCTGGTGAAGGACGGGCCGCCGCCGGGCAAGGAGCATCGCGTCCCGGAAGCGTATTATGAGGGCGTCCTAAAGGGTGCCCGCCTTATAGCGGATGAATGCCCCAAAGATGTAATGTTTGAGTAAACTCGCATTTGTGATCCTGTACGCTGAAAACTTGTTCATATGCGCTAAGCAACGCTTTTGAATTTAAAATATTACCTTCTGTGCGGCCGTTTATCAAATTTGAGAGATGGCGAGTCGTTGGCTTCTGCCCCCATGGCACGAGTGCTGGGGTGTTCGGGATAAACATGAGCGCTCTTTTTCCCATTCTTGGGTCCTTCGAGGGAGGCGCTCAACACAACGAACAAGGCAATCAGACTATAATGCTTGAACACTCTCACTTAGCCATAGAATTCTATAATTTTAAATTTCGGCGAAGCCCCTAGTGTTCGGAAGACCGAGTTCGGGGCGCAATCCACGCCTAGGCCGGACAAAGCCGACTCCTCGCTCTAAGCGGCATAAGTCTTTAGGGACTCGAAAACCTCTCGAATAGCGACCAGCTCTACCCTCATCATGACGGTCAGTTTTAGTTTTCTCTACTGAGGTGCTTAGCCCAGCTCAACTGGGGCACAATCGCAGTAGTTCTCCTAGTGCTACCTTAGCCGATATAACGGAACGTAAGGTACCAAAACATAGGACCGGGCAAACCCAACATTTGACCAAAGACATGATTCGGAGCCAATGCATATAATGCTATAAGTTCGGGGTGCCGCACTTGTGAAAGTGTTCGGACTTCTCACGCCGTATTGTGGGGTACTTAAGCCCCTGGCGTATTGGCCGTACCAAAGTGTACGGGTGCAACATGTCATTAATGAACATATATTCATAAAAAAAGTGTAATGCAATAATAGACGGAAGCTATCTGTTGTTTATTTTAAAAAGCTGCAATTAAAGCAGAACGATACAAATAGTGCGATAAGCAAAAGATGGGACTATCAAATATGTCCTTTCTAGGGGCGAGCTGCGGAATGTTATGCGAAACAGGTATACTGATCGTTATAGAGACCACCTTAGAGTTCCGTAGTGCGGCCTAGCTTTCTGCTTCCCTGGTTGTATCGTTTGTGCGGCAATTGTGTTGCCAGACAAGCCTTCCGAAGAATGGAGTCCTGAAAATAAGACAAAATTAAGAAACTCGGCAGCCCCTAGTGTGGTTTAAGCCGCGTTTTGGGTGTGCCGTGATGGTGCCCCTCCCCCTGTGCCCATGGTATTTCTAGAGCATAGTTATGTATGCGCAACACTGGTTTCACAAGTTCGCGAGGGCTGGGGTTGGGGCCGCATTGCTATGCTAGCTCGGAATGTGCCAGGCGGTCTTGTTGTAGGTTACTCCGGGCGCGCTTGACGGTGTCCGGACGTTTAATGGCCGGACTGGAGAATTGCCTTGAGAGGCTACTTTGTACTTCCGCCGCGATAGCCGCCATATGCTCCTCCGTTCGGAGAGAGCGTTCGGTGTTTCCATTGACCGTGATGACACCTCGAGGGCCTGGCATCTTGAGCTTGAGGCACTACAAGGATACCCTCTATAAAGCAACATATTCTACAACGTTTTAGCTGTATGTTGCAAAATGCATAGTAGATACGGATATAGGCATTGTAGCATATGCGTTGTACCAATACATACTCCTACTACACTGCAACCGCCCATAACTCCAAATAAAGGCCAACGCACTAACCCAGCCCAGCCCAAGTTTTCTTTAATCTAGGTCATTCCCTGTCCCCCGTCTCCCTATTCTTCTGGATCCTATAGGCTCCCACGCCGTCTGCCGCCCCTCGCGCTATCTGCATCCCGAAGCGCCGCCCCTCACACTCCCCTGCGATCCTCCGTCCCAGCACGCCGCCCCTCACCGCTCCCCTGCGACCCTCCATCCCGGCGCGCCGTCCCTCCTCAACACTCCCCTGCTTCCCGGTGCGTCGCCCCTCGTCACCGTTCCCCTACGACCAACTGCGTCTACTACATCCGCACGGGGGCCTGCGACTATGGGGAGAGTTGCCACTACAACCACCCTCGCGATCAAGCTGTCGTGGTGAGCCGGACCACTTCTTTTCTTCCAATTTTATTTCCCCCATCTTGTTCTGCTTCACTTCAGTATAGTTGGGAATTGGTACTTACGACTTTCCAGTCCCTGATGTTGAATTATAGCTGGTTTGTGCCGAGGGGAGATTCCAACTGAAGCCTCTTGCTGTGAAGGGGTTTATTCTAGTTATGGTTTAGGAGACTATCACGAACTCATGGAAGTGAAACTTGATTTTGCAGTCGTTGGTTGATGTCGTTGATTGTGTGATTGACTAATTGTATGGTAAGGCTTGTTATCTTACTCTCGTGGTTGATGTAGATGATTCAAAGATCCACTTTCCGCTTATGTGCAAAGTTGTAGGCCTGATCAGTCACTTTGTCATATGGTCATATTTCTATTATTACAACTCAAGTAGGTAGCAATGCTCACTTGTTCTAGTGAGTTGTTGTAGAAGTGAGAACTTTACGCAGAGTTGTTGTAGAATCGAGAACATCTGCGACTGTTGTATCACCTATCATGGCCATCTACTCAGGTCTGACCACCACAACTTTGATGTTTGTTAGTTGTTATGCAATAGGCTCTCTTCTTTCTAATCAAATCTACTCGGCTGACTAATTGGTCGCATCACCCTGCCTCCACCTATGGTATGCACTAGGTCTATTAAATTGCATGCACAACAGTTGTAAGTGCATCTAGTGCCATCCCTAGTTGGTTTTGGAGTATTGACGACAAACCTAGTTGAGGGACTAATGTGTTTGTGAGAATTGCAGGATAACACAGGTAGAAGTCCGTCATTGATTCGGTTTTCCTACCAGAGATGACCCCTAAAAATGTATGAAGACATTGAAGTCAAAGGTGGTATATGAAGATATTCACATTGAAGACTATGACAAGAGAAGACACCACATGAAGCCTATGGAGCTCGAAGACTTAGATCTTTCGTAGTTCTCCTTCGTTTGTGTTGAGTCATAGGAACCATCGTACTTTTAAGTGGGGTCCAAGAGAACCAGTCAGAATGACTAAAGTGATGCCTAACCAAAACCTATGTCTTCGAGTGAAGACTATGAGAGCGAATCTTGTCCAGAGTCTGACAAGTCAGCTTTGCTTGCAGCCCAAGTAAATTTGCCGTGTGAGTTTGAAATCTGACCGTTGGAACACGTGTCAGTTCCTTAGTGACCCAGGGTCATTTCGGACAAATCAGGTCGGGTTGCCATGTGGCTATAAATAGCCCACCCCCTACAACCATAAACGGTTGGCTGCTCAGATTGAGAGTACGGCTTTTGTCGTTTGAGAGCAACCCACCTCGAAGCCTTTGAGAGAGAATTCCTTGCGAGGATAAAGCCCTAACCACCGAGAGCCAAAGAGAATTGGGCATCACTTAAGTCTTCTTGTCTGTGTGATCTGAAGACTTATTACACTTGAGGACTGTGCATCCTCCAGCCGGTTAGGCGTCGCGTTCTGAGCATCCAAGAGACATTGTGGATTGCCGGTGAACGAAGTCTGTGAAGGTTTGGGAGTCTACCTTGAAGACTTACCAGAGTGATTGGGCGAGGTCTGTGTGACCTTAGCTCAAGGGGAATACGGTGAGGACTGGGTGTCCTGAGCTGCGTGTTCAGGACTGGGTGTCCGGGACTGTATGTCCTAAGGTTCTAATACCTAGCCGCCCCAACCAGACGTATAGTTTTCACAGCAACTGGAACTGGTCCAACAAATCATTGTCTTCAACGAGTCACTGGTTTCATCTTCCCTTCCCTTTACTTACTGTTACTCCTTGTGAAGTCATTGTATGTTTGCACTATCTTTTGTCTTCACTGAGTGACTGCGTGTTCTGTCTGGCTTCACAATATCTTCCTACCTGATCCTTACTACATTGCTGCTATTAGTCATTGTGCTTTCACTCTATTGAATACTTGACTATGGCTTGCCTAGTGTAGTCTGCCTTCCGCTGCAGGGTATTAGGTTTATTTCTATCGTTTGTCTTCATAACTCCCTCGTTTTGAAGACTTTCATAAAAATCGCCTATTCACCCCCCCCTTTAGTCGATATAATGCACTTTCAATTGGTATCAGAGCAAGGTGCTCCCTTGTTCTGTGTGATTCGGTTTAACCACATGGAGTTTTAGCTATGTCGACTGCAGGGATAATTAAAGTCTCCGCTGTGTGCCCCATCTTTGATGGAACTGAATATCCCTACTAGAAGAATAAGATGCGCATGCATCTTGAAGCCATTGATGTCGACCTATGGCATGTCATCGAAAACGGCGTTCCCAAGGCTAGAGAAGGTGTCACTGCTGCTGATGTCAAGAAATTTGTTCAACTGGACTCTACTGCCAACAATATCA
>NC_053025.1:29934848-29977193 GCF_003073215.2 Triticum urartu
CTTCGCTACACTTTCGTTTTCTTTGTTCCCTTTTTGGTTTTCTTCAGGTCCACACATGTCTACTTTTTCTCAGTACACAAATGTACTTTTCCAATGCACACATGAAACATTTATATTCAGAATATTTGAAAAATATGATCAATAGAAAAAATAGAGCAAGAAACTAAAACAATAATATGATGGATAAACGAAAAATGACGCAACATGCACGGTCACTATGATGGCCCAGCAGTGGCTCCCTACAGGCAACCCTGCGATGGAAATCGAAGCGGCTGGCACATAGCGCTGCCCGGGGTCTGCATGTTTCCCAAACTAGTAAATGTGCACGTGCAATGCACGTCTAATATTACCACCAGATGCGAGAATTCACATACTTAAAAAAAGTTATTCTAATAGCACTAAAATAATATATTACAAAGCAACTATAATTTAAATGAATTTCAAGAATGATATAATTTAGCAGCGTACATTTAAAGACACTGACTAACTATCTCAGCATTTCTCAACTATAATCATAGAAGGTATCCCCATTTCATTACCAAGATTATTATTATTTTGAGAAAGATATCCTCTCTACCTTTGTTATTTTGTATGTACATGTACATCAACAACAAACAGGATCAAACAAAATTATCAACATGGACATGGTCCGCAAATCATTCCATTTATTACTTTTTCCATCGATGGAATCTCATTCAAAAGTTACACGGAGTATCGATCATAAAGGTATCTACGAGTGTTGTGGTAGGCAGAGGTCCGAACAACAGCTTGTGGAAGATCTGTGACGTCGGCGAGAGTGACTACAAATATTGACCAAAAGATACATCACCTAGCATTTCACTGGACAAAGGAGCATGTACATTGTACTTGATTAAGAAAATAAATAATTGTGTAAAGAAGCATGTACACTTCAAGGACCAACCAGAAAAAGGGCAGGTCGTCAAGACCACGGACACGGTTAAACGAGTCCGGCGTTTCATCATATATGCATGAGATTGGTTTTCGAACCCTCATAAAATGATAGCAAGGGCTTCCCGCGTGTAATCAGGGCCAGCCCGGCTCAACTAGGCTTCTCTTGAATTTTGATAGTTCATTCTTCTTTTTGGCACGGCAACTTTCACCTAAGTTTTTTCTTTTTGCAGATGACAATCGTGCTACACCCGTCCAGGACACGGCACAACGGAGACACAGGCGCAGACGTGCAGCAGGGACCCGCCCAAAGGTTTCTTTTTAGATTAAGATCCTGCGTAAACCTTTTTTACTGTCTCTTGTTGCTCACATCCTCCGGATACTCCACACAACCGAGAAGGATGCCGACGTTATTGGCATGTGGCCACGCCAGGATTTTGCACGTACTTGGACACATGGAGTTTCTTATAAAGGGCATTGTTTAGTCCGGTATATGTTATAAAGACCGAACACCTTAGGGAGTGTTCGGCGTCGCGAGTTTGGCCCTATATGCATCAGCTCCGAACCATGTCTTTGGTCAAATGTTGGGTTTGCCCGGCTCCCACGTTTTGGTACCTGACGTTCTATTATATCGGCTAAGGTAGCACTGGGAGAACTACTGCGATTGTGCCATGGTTCATCCGGATGAGCACCTCAGTAGAGAAAGCCGAAAACTGACTGTCATGATATAGCGAGAGACTGGTCAACCACTCGATGACTGATCGGAATCTTCGGGATTCCTCCGCATTAACGAAGGGCCGTTTCCCGGTCATGTACGTACGCGCCCCGTATTCGGACGAGCGCAGAAGTACCAGGGGCTATATAGTAGCCCCACTGTCAAACTCCTATGGCTAAGTGAAAGTGTTAAAGCAATATAGTCCGATCGCCTCGTTCGTTGCGCTATCACCTCCTTAACGAACCAAGACGTCGGATCAAGTGTGGATATGCATCTTTTGCAAACACCCCCCGCATTATATGCGTGGGGGCGGAAGCCGACGACTGCAAACTTTCAGGTTATATACGTATATACATAAACGGCCGCACAGGAGGCATCATAGCACTTTCGGGCAAAAGTATAAATACAGCCTTGGTAATTCAATAAAACATTGTTTTACAATGAGAATACATGTCACTTGAACATAATATTCTTTGAGCATTGAGTCTCTATCGAACGAGCGCCTTCAAGAACTTCTTCAAAGTAGTGCTCGGCAGCCACTCGGCTTACGGCCGAACCCTGTGTCGCAATAGTGGTGGCCTCTATCTCCGCTCAGTATGTCTTGACACGGGCAAAGGCCATCCGCGCACCCTATATGCACGCCGATCTCTTTACAGCATCGATGCGTGGCACAACACCAAGGAATTGTTGCACTAAGCTAAAGTAGCTATTCGGCCCTGGCCCTCCCAAATCCATGTACTCGACTGCATCAGCACTTGCAGCCAAATCCATGTACGCGTCCGCAGAACTCCATAGCCGGTCCAGAGGAGCATACTTCGGATCTCCGAACTTAGTCCGCAACAAGAAGAGCTTCCCAGACACGATATCTGTAGCTTGATTCAGCTCCTCCTTCATCGCTCTAATTTTGGAGCGGGCTTCCTTGGCAGCCACCCGGGCCTTCTCCGGATCCGTCGCCTTCGCCCGGTTTTCTTCTTCAAAAAGCTGATAACGGTCAGCGGCATCTTTTAACTCTACAGCCATCTTGGCTATTTTTTCCTTGCTCTCGCAACGCACGGCCTGTTCGGCCCTTAACTCTTCGTCCGCCTTTAAAGCGGCCGCATTGCTACTCCTTGCTTGCTCCTTGGCTCGGGTAAGCTCCGCCCGAAGGGTCTCCACGGTGGCAGCTCCATCTGCAGTCACAACATACTAAAGATACTGGCATCATGCTGCTCTTATTATGTGACGATCACCAGAAAAATCACTCACCCTGTGCCTCGCCAAGCCGCTTGTTGACAAGCACGATGTCGGCATCTACCGCATCCAGTTGCCGCTTTAGCTCGGCAAACCCATCAGTCCGGCTAGCCACCAGAGCTTCAACCACCTGCACATAAAGGTGGTCTGGTTATTACCTGGGACTATGATCCTCTGTTTGCCGCCGTTTTCGACGACAACCAGAGTCTCAGGGGCTACTATCTGCATAGGGCATACCTAACGTATGCGGTACTGTTAAAAATATACATTATTTCACATACCTCGAAGCCTTTCAGCAGACTCATAAAAGCTTCATGCAAACCGCTTTCAGCGGATGAAATCCTTTCAATTACCGTACCCATCAGCGTACGATGCGCTTCTGAGACGACAGCTTGCCCCAGAAGATCCTTTAGCGCGTCCAACCGCAAATTGTACGGACCCTTGCTGTAGCTCTCCTTAGGAGCCAGATACTGGGGGTTCCGGGCAGCCAAAGGGTTATCCTCTGGCCCTAGTGGATCCGGAGATACCCTTCACGACGACACTTCAAGGTCGCCCGCTTCTTGAGCTGGGGAGTCCGAGGGAGGCGTTTCGCTCTCCATCATCTCCAGAAGAAGATCCCCTGAAGATGAACTCTGTCGAGAAGGGCTACGATCCGGACTACAATTTATAAGCATCAGTTATTGTCTTTGGAAGTAAGGTAGGATATCTTCACTATTAAGTACCTTTTGATTACTTACAACTCATTAGAGGGCAGATCCCCGCGCAGACATTGTGCGGCAAGAATACCCTCCGAGGCAGGACCCTCTGGCGGCGATTTCTTCTCCCGTTTGGAGACCTTAGTTTCGGGATCTTCAGAGGTAGTCCTCTTCCTTCCCCGGGGAGAGAGAATGTCAGATTCTTCCCCTTGGTTATCCTCCCTCGCGGAGGCGCTCATTCCCTCGGTTGGAATAAGTAGCGAAGGAGGCCCACTTTCGCCCTCTTTATTCCCGCCTTCATCTTCCTTTGAGGGCACTAAATAAGGTGCTGGCTCGAGTATCTTTTTCATCACCGAATTGTCCAAGCCCTCAGGAAGGGGGGCTGAACACCGAATCATCTTCGCCTTTGTTATCCAGTGCTGGTCAAAGAGCGATTCTTCAGAATGATGTCATGATAAATAAAAGGACAGTGTGTTCGGCCATGGGATTACTTACTTGGGCAGCGGGGCGGTTGCAGCTCAGGCCCACGTCCTCGGTGGTGTCTGGACACTCTATTTGGGGTCCGAAGAACGATTTGTACATCTCCTCATGCGTCATGCCGAGAAAATGTTGAATAGTACGTGGTCCTTCCGGGTTGAATTCCCACATGCGGAGGGGTCGGCGTTTGCAAGGCTGGACTCGACGAACCAGCATAACTTGCATTACCATAACCAGACTGAAATCTCCCTCGAGGAGATCTCGGATACGGCTTTGCAGTGTTGGCACGTCCTTGGCTAGACCCCAGCTTAGCCCCTGCTGATCCACACCATCAGTTGTGGTGGGGGCCCGAGCGAAAGGTAGGGGCAGCTACCCACTTGGCACTTCGGGGAGCTGTGATGTAAAACCACTCCCGCTGCCACAATCCGGACACCTCTGGAAAGGAACCCTCTGGCCATGGAGCGTCAGCGATTTTGCTTATTAAAGCACCTCCGCACGCGGCATGCTGCCCCTCGATCATCTTCGGCTTCACATCGATGGTCTTGAGCCACAGGCCAAAGTGAGGGGTAATGTGGAGGAAGGCCTCACATACGACAATAAATGACGAGATGTGAAGAAGGGAATCCGGGGCCAGATCATGAAAATCCAGCCCGCAATAGAACATAAGACCCCTAACAAAGGGATCCAGAGCGAGGCCTAGTCCTCGGAGGAAGTGGGAGATGAACACAACGCTCTCGTTGGTTTCGGGAGTAGGGACGACCTGCCCTCGGACGGGCAGGTTATACGAAATTTCTGCGGTCAGATATCTGGCCTCCCTCAACTTCTTGATGTCCTCCTCTGTGACGGAGGGAGGCATCCACCGACCTTGAAGGTTGGATCTAGACATAGTTGAAGGTCCGAAGCGCCTGACCTGAGCTTTGGGTGTTAGAACTCGAGGCGGGGGAAGGATTCGATTGAGCGCGAGAGGGAAAAAAGAAAAAGCCTTGTCCCCTTTATAAAGAGGGTGAATATCACGCGTCCTCCTCGTGGCCGTTTGAGACTTACCTAAGATTTAGGAGTCATACCAACAGGCATGGTTGGGTTAACCACGTTTGTATTGATGAGAATCCCATGATAAGGGGAACACGATCTCTGCCTTGACAAGACGTGTCAAGAAAACCGCCTCGCGTTATGTGCCGGGCTGGTTAAAGAAAAATGGTTCAAATAATGACCGGGCCATGGCGTGATGTCATGCTGTCAAAACGTGTCAGCAGATTAGATTTGTGGAAATATTATTCTCTCTACGGTGGTATGTGGAACTTATTTTGCAGGGTTGGACACTATCCTCATATTCAAACTCTTCCATGGTGTATTCGGAGGAGGAACTCGCCTTGCAATGCCGAAGACAATACTGCGCGCCGGACTCATCGTCAGTGAAGCCTGGTTCATGGGCTACTGAGGGAGTCCTGGATTAGGGGGTCTCCGGACAGCCGGACTATATCTTTTGGCCGGACTGTTGGACTATGAAGATACAAGATTGAAGACTTCGTCCCGTGTCCGGATGGGACTCTACTTGGCGTGGAAGGCAAGCTAGGCAATACGGATATGTATATCTCCTCCTTTGTAACCGACCTTGTGTAACCCTAGCCCCCTCCGGTGTCTATATAAACCGGAGGGTTTTAGTCCGTAGGACAACATACAATCATACCATAGGCTAGCTTCTAGGGTTTAGCCTCTCTGATCTCGTGGTAGATCAACTCTTGTAATACCCATATCATCAAGAACAATCAAGCAGGATGTAGGGTTTTACCTCCATCAAAAGGGCCCGAACCTGGGTAAACATCGTGTCCCCTGCCTCCTGTTACCATCCGCCTTAGACGCACAGTTCGGGACCCCCTACCCGAGATCCACCGGTTTTGACACCGACAGTATCCCTTGGAATGATCCTTTGTCAGTGAAGAATCTTAGACATATCAGAACATTGAGGGAACAAGCATTACTTACTTGCTCTAATGTTTCCTCGTTTGTACTGTCCTAGCAAACAATGTATTGATCACTCCAGCTAAAATCCTAGAAAATTATAAAGAGAGAAACTAAATTCAGTTGTCGTCCTTAGAATATGAACATCCTTGTCGTCCTTAGATCTCTGAGAATCCTACATTCTACATTTGTTGACTTTTTCAATATACATTGTACATTTGTGTTATACATTAGGAACATTTTATATTTATATTTTGAGTGTGGTTTTGTGTAGCTTGGTTTTTTACACCGACAATGAGTATTACAAGAGTTGATCTACCACGAGATCGTATAGGCTAAACCCTAGAAGCTAGCCTATGATTATGATTGTTTTTTTCCTACGTACTAAACCCTCCGGTTTATATAGACACCAGAGGGGGCTAGGGTTACGCAGAGTCAGTTACAAAGGAGGAGATCTACATATACGAATTGCCAAGCTTGCCTTCCACGCAAAGGAGAGTCCCACCCAGACACGGGACGAAGTATTCAATCTTGTATCTTCATAGTCCAATAGTCCGGCCAAAGTATATAGTCCGGATGTCCGAGGACCCCCTAATCCAGGACTCCCTCAACGACCAAGATAAAGGTCTTCGGGTGGCTGTTGCTATCTGACCGTCTCAATACAAGGAACATGCTGAAATAGAGACATTACAACATTGGGACCAATCTGGACTGTTTGCTTAGTGGTCAACACACTAAGGAAACGGTGGAACATCTCTTCTTCCACTGCACTTTTAGTTAGTCTTGCTGGAGAATTCTAAACATTGCTTGGAGTGATCACCAACATCGTCTCCAACTTGTTGAGAGAATGAAGGAAAGACACAACAAGAAAATGATCATGGAGATTTTCCTTCTGGCAGCTTGGAGCTTGTGGAAAGAACGCAACAACAATCACTTTAGGAAGGTGTTTCCCTGCATGGATTCATGGAAAAGAAGATTCAAAAATGACTTTCAAGACCTCTTACATAGACTACCTGACCACAAAAAACAACTTGTACATGATACTCTGGCATTTATACACTGATCCCGCCTATAGAGGGACCCATAGGGGGATCCTTGTTAAAGAAAATACCTACACTTTGTAACTTGACTATGTAGCTGCTTCCCCCTCCCCCTCCCCCCATCATGTGTATATGTAACAAACAATTCTGAGCTGAGGTAATATACAAGCAGTAGGAGCCTTTCCTACTGTCCTAACCTTCAAAACAAATTGGAAGAGGGATTGCGAGGAAATATGCCTCACCGCAATGGAGAGCAGTAACTAACATGCTTCTTAATGCAGACCCGGCCATACCACAGGAGAGGCGAGGGTTACTGCATCGATATGCTCGAGGGTGGCTGGAGAGCAAACAAAGACGATGAGGCATGGGCCGCCGCGTGTTGGGAATGGCAGTGGAGGTAGGCTTGATACCGAAGAGAGAGCACACGGCCGGGGCGAGCACGGCGGCGCCGGAGAGGGTTCTGTTGTGGATCTGGTGGGAGGGGGGAGCTAGCGAAGGAGATTGGGTTGACTAGTTGAGTGAAATGCGGGCGGACAGTAGGGGCGGTGTTGGGGACTCCGGGTGTTGGCAGCCTAGGTGAAAATGGTGAAAATATCCCCGGTCGCCGTGCGCGCGGAAAGGCCTATGCAAACGGTTGCCTCTAAGCGCTCGTGTGCACAAACAGAATAATTTCGTTTGAAATGAACACGTGAGTTCATTGTTCCGCCTCTAAATTATTCCCACGTAAACTAATCACAATTTTACCACAGATTTGATTTGCTGGCACATTTCAGGTCTCGTGTGCTATATGTAAGACATTTTTTGGCATTTACCGTGCATGTTGGCATATAAATCAATTCCTAGCCGGATTGCATTTCCTGTCAAAAGGGATGAGGATTGTCGTTCGATCTAGGAGCATCCAACGGTGCAGATGTACGATCCGTGGGGTTTGGGTTCTGGCCAATCAGAATGCACGACTCAGATCATGTGCGCAGCGAGGGGGTGGGGGGCATCGACCACGGTTTGGTAGGCACACGACTTTCATGTATGAATCGTGTGCTATTTGAAAACATTTTTTTGGGTGGGGCTATTTGAAAACATGTACATGTGTTGTCGAAAGGGATGAGGATCGCCGTTCGATCAAGGAGAATCCAACGGTGCAGACGTACGATCCGTGGGGTTTGGGTTCTGGCCAATCTGAAAGCACGACTCAGATCGCGCGCATGGCAGAGGGGTGGGGGTGCACCAGCCACGGTTTAGTGGACACACGGCTTTCGTGAGTGAACCTTGTGCTCTTTGAAAACATTTACATTACCTAACATCATATTTTTGTTCAAATGAAAACATGAGTTCATCGTTTCGCCTCCAATTTTTTTCCATGGTAAGAAATCACGAGTATGGTGGAGAGTGTCATATACTAGCTCCCTCTGTAAACTAATATAAGAGCGTTTAGATCACTACTTTAGTATTCTAAACGCTCTTAGATCACTACTTTTTGGATGATGTGGCACACACTTAAATGAGGAAAGAGAGGGTGTGGTATCATATCATGATACCGTATCATATTAAATGTTGTACTACTTTGTGTCATGCATGGCAATTAATAAGGCAACCTAAGATACTAACTTATGATACTATGCATGCGTGCATTACAGAGGTATTGCCAATCATATAATAGTATCATGCATATATACTCCCTCCTTTCCGGTTTATAGGCTTACCTCAAAATTTTAGTTTTTCTATTTTATAAGGCTAGTCATAGTGGGAGTAAGTTAGCTAGTAACATAGCGTACTTCAAGAAAATTTTGCTTATGTGGCAGATAGTTAATGAGAAGTGGTAACATAATATGTTACTGTAACATAGCGCTTCCCAAGACAAGATGAGTCTACAAGCTAATAAATTAAGTCCTCTATGATACTACTACTATGTTACTTTACACCATGAAGGTAGTAACTTAGACTAGTGTCGTATGCATGACAGTAGTATAAGTTACTCCCCACTATGACCAGCCTAAGGCTCAATTTGGTTGTTCCCCATCACATGTCTAGATTCCAAGGTGCATTAAATCATTGCATGTAAGTATTAAGAGAAAGTTGACCATATTTATGGCCATGCATGACACAAAGTAGTATAGCATTTATTATATATATATGTTACGGTATCTACATATGTTACTGCTTCTTTGCCACATCATCATAGTTTATATTCCTAATAAGGCTGGTCGTAATATGGGAGTATCAAGCGGTATGATGCATGCCAATTAGACTTTTTGGATGATGTGGCACACAGTTAAACCCGAAAGGAGGTAGTATGAGAATAGCCACAATGGAGAGTACAATAGTAACATACACATATCCCTAGACTATATATGTTACTACCTTCATAGTGGGTAGTAACATAACTACTCCATATGCATTGGGACATGTGATGTTACAGTAACTAGCTAAGTTATTGAAACTATCTCTCTCCTCATTAACTTATTGCCACATAAGCAAGTTTGCTGAGTTGGAGTCGATGTTACTGCTGAAGTTACTCCCACTGATGGCTAGTGATCTGATACTAGCTAGCTAGTCGTCTATGATATAATAGCTACCTCAGTAAGAGCATGGTTAATAATACATCCAAGGGTCGGCTATAAGAAGTTGCCATGTCATATACAACCAATCTCTTAGCAGGCATGTACAATAGTAAGTTTTATATACATACTAGTTTATCAATAGTTGGCCCACCTTACATCCTCACAAAGTGTCTTGGGTCTCGTGTTGCAGCTTGCTCTACTAAGCAATAGCCTGCTTCTCTTCTCTTCCCTCCAACTAATAAGCACATATATATTATTCTATTCCTTATAGCCTTCTTAGACTACCCATAGTGGGAGTAACATAGGTAGCAACATCACACGTATCTAGATAAAATAGATGATGTGGCAAGCAATAAATGAAGAAGAGAGGAAAGTGGTAACATAGCTAGTTAGACTGACCACAATGGGTAGTAACATAGACTAGTAACATGCACATGTTACTAGTCTATGTTACTACCTCTATAGTGGGGAGTAACATATGTGTGGTGACATGCAACACTTCATTTATTAGCTATAGACTCATTTTGCCTTGATATGTGTTGATGTTACTCATACTACTAGTAACTAGCTATGTTACCACTTTCCTCCATTTCTTCATTTATTGCTTGCCACATCATCTATTTAACCTAGATATGTGTGATTACTACCTATATATGTGAGGGCATCTCCAATGGTTGTAATATAGTTGTTGTGGTAGACTTTGCCACATAGGATTTTTGATGATGTGTCATACAATAAATGAGGGAAGATAGCAAGGTTGTATGTACATGAACCAACACCCCTTCCACAAGCTCCAATGTAGAAGGAGAGAGCACCTTATTTATTATCTCACGTCCTACGGGCAAACTAGATACTATCCATTGGAGTTGTTGTATGTTAAGGTGTTGGTTGATGACATGGTCATATTTTACCAACAAGATAACATATAAATTGTTGGAGATGCCCTTACTCCCACTGTGGGTAGTCTAAGACTACCCACCCATAGTTGGAGTAACATATATAGGTAGTAACATCACACATATCTAGGTTAAATAGATATGTGGCATGCAATAAATGAAGAAAGAGATGAAAGTGGTAACATAGCTAGTTACTACTAGTATGAGTAACATCATACATATATATCAATAATATGTGTCTATAGCCTAAGAAATGAAGTGTTGCATGTTTGTTACCACACACATATGTTACTCCCCACTGTGGAGGTAGTAACATAGACTAGTAACATGGGAAAGTTACTAGTCTATGTTACTACCCATTGTGGCTAGTCTTAAGTAGTATGAGTAACATCACACATCAAAGGCAAGATGATCTATAGCCTAATAAATGAAGTGTTGCATGTTACTACACATATGTTACTCCCCACTATAGATGTAGTAACATAGACTAGTAACATTCTATGTTACTACACATTTTGGCTAGTCTTAATTATGTCACTCTATTGTGTACTTGCTCTCATGCATTGTATCATAGAGTAGCTAGTATCATATGTAGTACTTTATTTATATTGTCATGCATGACACATAGTAGCATAGCATTTATTATGATACGGTTTCATGATATGATACTTAACCCTCCGTTTCTTCATTTAATTAATTCTATGATAGCTCATCAAAATTGCCTAGTTGGCATGCATGATACTAGTTATGATACCCCCTTACTATCATCCTAGCAAAGTTGTACAGATCATTTGTGCCTAGTTTTCATCCGTTTGTTTGAGAAGCGGGGAGAAGTTTCAAACATTTCGTACGCGAGGTGCGGCCACTGGCGTAGGACCTAGTTGGTATTTTAATCGATGTGTGCATGTGGCATGCTCTCACGACCCCGTGGAAAAAATTGGTAAAGTTTGGCACATGTTTTGATGACCGCTCCTTCCAAACCGGAGCATCTCACATGAAGGATCATGGTTTTCAAAAAGGAGACGTGTCAATTCAAACTCCTGTGGCCGGTGACTTCATTCGTTTAGCCTCATAAAAATTTCCCCAGGTACGCAATCACCAATATACCACGTGTTTGATTTTCTAGCGCATTTGAGGTATCGTTAGCTATATTTAAGCCATTTTTTAGATTAACGTGCATTTTGTGCATAAAAATAAAATTACAAACGGAACTGCATGTGCTGTCGAAAGGGATGACGATCGCCGTTCGATCTACGAGCATCGAACGGTGCAGACGTACGATCCGTGGGGTTTGGGTTCTGGCCAATCAGAAAGCATGACTCAGATCATGGGCGGGTGGCGGAGTTTGGTCGGCACACGGCTTTCATCAATGAACCGTGTCTATTCGCAAACCAGATTGCATATATTTGTTCACACATACTATAGTGAGATCAATTGAGTGTGCTACCTCTATGATATAATAATAATAACAAAAAATACAGTTCATATTCATTGCGTGAGCTGACAGCATATCAAGGTCAACATATTAACGGTTCTTACATCAACGGAAAACCAGGCATAACTCACAAATTCAATACACACGATAGTTCTAAATTGAATGAATTAAGTTGTAGGGTAGGCATAAATACTAGTCTCATGGCTTAATTCCCATGTACATGGGGGAACTTGGATCATTAAGTTGACCCCGAATGAACTTGGGGTTTTTGATGATTTTACGCTGCTCTCTTGCACGGGTGCGTGATTCCTTGGTAGGCAACTCATCAAATTCATCGTACTCGTCCTCATAGGCAACATCGTTGACACCTAGTACCCTTATCTTCCCATGCATCGCTAAATGGGCGTTCTTATGCAAGGGGTCTTCCACAAAGAAAACCCGGGTAGCATCACTGGCAAGAATGAATGGGTCTGTGTGATATGCCATTGTTGTCCTGTTAACACAGGTCTTCCTGTACTCATCAATCCTTACCTGACCAAGAGGGATTCATGCGCACCTGAATAAACCCACCTTAACTTTCACATAGTCAAGCTCCCAAATCTCTTTGTTGGTTCCATAGTATACCCTTTCATCAGCTTCATTTACAGTCATGCATTCTATTCGAACAGAGCTGTTCTGATACAAGGTCTTCTTATCACGTTCCTTAGTGTAGAATGTGTATCCATTTATGTCATATACTTGGTACGTCAACACCGTAGGTGATGGCTTTTGTGCCAACCACGTAGCAATGTCATCGATGGATCCTTGTGCCAAACGATTCTTCAGCCATTCAGCGTACTTCTTAGTGTGCTCCTTCATCTCCACTTCTGATGAAGGCACCATTGGTAATAAGCTTTGGCGTATCTCCGCCAAGTGTTCTTCGGCATAAGCGATGAAAACTGGACTGTTAAGCAGTACCATCAAATGGGCTTTCTCTGCCAATTCTCTGGGTGCAGCCATTTGTGTGCCAGCAAGGACTGGCTTACCTTTCAGCCTTCCCTCATGGCGAGAGAGGGGCAAACCTATAGGTCTTTGTTTCATGTATTCGGTGCAAAACTCAACCACCTCCTCCGCGGTATGACCTTGTAGGATGCTTGACTCTGGATGGTTTCGGTTTCGACAAAAGCACTTCGGTATTCCCATGAACCGCTCGAAGGGATACATGTTGCGAAGAAACACAGGACCACAATACTTTATCTCGTCGACAAGGTGCACAGTGAGATGGACCATGACATCAAAGAATGACGATGGGAAAAACATCTCCAGGTTGGAAAATATTCTTGCAATATCATCTTGCATATGATCCAACTCTTCAAGATTTACAACTTTCTGCCATAGTTGGTTGAAGAAATCACATAGGTCAATGAGTGTGTTTCTTATATCTTTGTCCATCAGATTCCTGATGGCCACCGGGAGTATTTGTGTCAACATTACATGGCAATCATGTGACTTCATGTGTCCCAACTTCATTTTACCAGAGCTCACATCCACGAGACTTCTGATGTTTGCGCAGTAGAAAGAGGGTGTCTTAACTGACAACAAATAGGTGAAGAACTGTGTTGCTTCTTTTGTACTGAAATTGTAACTCTGGCGAGCTTTGATGAATTTGTCATCATCTTGTGCTTCACTCTTGCGTTGTGATTGATCAGCAAGCATATTGAGCCGTGAACCGTCACCATCCTTTCTTTTACCTTTAATCTTGAGCAGAGTGTCGAGGATGCTTTCACATACGTTCTTCTCTACATGCATGACATCGATGCAGTGACGTACACGTAGAATCTCACAGTAAGGTAATTTTCAGAACACCGATTTCTTCTTAAACACTTGATCCTTGGGTATTAGTTTCACCGTCAAAGGGTGGTTCTTGCCAAGCACAACATTAATTTTTTAGCCATATTGTGGACCACCTCCCCTTCATAGGGTCTTGGGCCCTCAGCTGCCTCTGTCGTACCATCAAATTCAGCTTTCATCTTTCGATATGGGTGATTTTTCCGTAAGAACCTACGATGACGCAAATACACTGTTTTGCACGAGTTGGGAAGTCTTCTGCTAGCTGTCCTATCCATGCATGTGACACACCCTACATCTCCCCTTCTTTTCTGCCTCGATGTGTTGCCTAATGCCGGCATATCTTGAATGGTGTGCACCAGCATCACATGTAGATTGAAAATCTCCTTTCTGTAAGCATCATAACATTTTACAGCAGGTGCATCTATCCACATTGTCAGCAGTTCTTTTACCAGTAGTTGAAAGTAAATGTCGATGTCATTTCCAGGTTGCTTCAGGCCTTGGATAATCATTGACATCATAATGTGTTTTTTCTTCATACACAACCAAGGAGCTAGGTTATATATGCACAGAAGCACCAGCCATGTGTTGTGATTGGTGCTCATATCGCCAAAAGGATTCATCCTGTTAGTACACTCCTCAAGCCTTATACTTCTAGGATCCTTGGC
Organism: Triticum urartu; assembly: GCF_003073215.2. NCBI lineage: Eukaryota > Viridiplantae > Streptophyta > Magnoliopsida > Poales > Poaceae > Triticum > Triticum urartu. Next base: position 29,949,258 of record NC_053025.1, read on the forward strand.
AATTTTTTCGAACTTGTTGTCGATTAATTCCCACTGAGCCCCATCTTTGGGTGCCTCATAAACCTATCCGCAATTCGCTCATCATGATGCCACCGCGACCTCTTTGCCTCTCTAGGGTTTGCAAACAAACGTCTCAACCTTGGAATTAAAGGCAAGTACCAAACAACCTTGAACGGGATTCCTGTCTTGATCTCGTCATCCAATTTGTACTTGTCCTTTGCTCTCCTATGCTTGTATCGTGCATGCTTGCATGTGGTACATGCACGAAAATCTTTGTACTCACCACGATACAATATACAATCATTCACACAAGCCTGTATCTTCTGTACTTCAAGTTCCAATGGGCAAACAATTTTCTTCACTTCATTCGTGCTTCTGGGGAGCACATTATCTTCTGTAAGAATTTCTTTCAAAAGACCTAACATCTCTGTGAAGCCCTTATTTGATAGACCGTTTGCTACTTTAAATCTGAGAAGTGCCAGGGTGGCACTCAACCTAGAATATTTCTTTTTGCAACCTGGATACAATTCTTTCTTGGAGTCCGCATCAATGGTTGGCAGATCCTTGTACCCAATCATATCCTTTTCTGGGCCCTCGAAATCTACAATCATAACAGCAAAATCTGGCATATCAAGATCGTCGTCATCTGCGTGGATATCTTGGTTTTCCAATGGGCATTTCAGCTTTCCGGTGTTACATTGGTAGCTTGACGCCTCTGCCTCGATGTTAGATTCAACATCCATGTGACACTGATCAGGGTTTGGCATCTTGCTGCCCTAGGTATCTTCATGCATGACCTCCTCTTCACCGTGTCTGGTCCAACGTGTATATCCATCCATGAATCCCCTAGAGACTAAGTGCATCTGGACATCTGCAACTTCATGTGACTCTGTATTGGCACAATCAGTACATGGACACGGGATGTAATCCGCATCACCAATTCTCCTCTTTATACTTTCAGCCAAATTCATGAACTCTGTAATGCCACTGATAAAATCTACGGTTTTCTGACTCTTCATCCATCGAGATTGTTCCATCTGCAGCAGACGAATGGTAATTAAAAACAAAACAACAACATTAATACACGGATTAACTGCTGCCCAAAGATGCGTGCATAAATCACAAGGTTTTGTTTTAATAATTACTGAGGGCGCTCCATGTTGTTATCCAGACGTGCAATGACAAAAATTAATGGCCAGTCAATTTACACGCAGAGTACTAGTACAACACTACACTTAGGAATTGAATACCTTAATTAAGCCACTCACAAAAAGAATGCCTTAATTAATTAGCCGCGCGGCGACCTCCACCCAGCAGACAGACAAGCGCGATGCGGCGGCACGCTGAGACAGCAAGGTCGAGGAGCAAAGCTTAGTGCGGCTACCGCCTAAAGTTCGACCTCCACTATCCCGCCATCGACCGTGATGGATGTGCTCGAATCACGCCGCCGCCGACCTCAATGGTTGAGCTCCTCCTATCTCCCGCCGCAGACCAAGGATTGACCTCCTATGATGCCGCCACCACCCACCGACCGAGGATTGACCTCTTCTCCGGTAGCCGCTGCCTAGGCCGTCGCCGCCATCTCTATATGCAGAGCGTCTGTTTTTTTCTACGGATATCCGCAGAGCGGCTGTTTACACGGTATCACACCGTAACTCAATTATATGGACAGGGTAGTACATCACATACGGTTATGTAACGGCAACCGTGTCTAACCTACGTTGTCTTCTCACACGGTTTGGTGCAGAAATCGTGTGTGACATTGTAATACCTAACACAAACGACATGTACAAACAGTGTGCCGTATACAACATACATATAGTGTCATTAGTAGTTCCCGACCGTTAGCTTATCTCCACAGTTTCCCCATTTCCCCCAAATCCCTACATAGCCTCCAAATTCCCTCCCGTGGTGCTGGCATTGGGGGAATGCGGATGAGTGGTGCTGATGGTTTCGGTGCGGCTGCTCCTGCTCATATCACCGCCACGACGGCGGTCGCCGCCGAGCACTTGCCTAAGGTCATCAGAAGGCAGGTGTACTATGAATCTGAATTGTCCTGTCAGGTTCCAATCTATCCCGATCTTTTTTAGCATGTCCAAAGTATAGATCCTTGTTGAATCCGTCCTGAATGACCCCCCCAGGAAAGCGATCTGCCGATAGGTCCGGAGCTTGACTCCAGACTCCCGCAACACGAGTTCGACTCCGAGTTTTGCGTCACCGAGAAGTACCAAAAGCTGAGTTGTGCACACCCCTGCTCGACGTGTATGCACGGAGGGATTCGACATTGGCAGGCGGTTTCTTAGTTGCCCCTTAGAGGTTAGTGCTAATTAAGTTCATCATTTTACTTCAGTTAATGCCACCGCTCATCCAGAATACTATTTAACATTGGCAGGGATATGAGGCTTGTGCCTTTGTTAACTGGCTGGATGAAGAATGGCATGGCAGGGCTCGGAGTGTTATCACCAAGCTCGCAGAAGATAACGTAAAGCTGAAGAAGAAACTGGCTGATCTGGAATGTACAATCAGTACGATGAAGCAAGAAAGAATCAATCACGGGCAACAGATGAAAGCAAGAGACAAGAAGGAACTAGCATGTGTAGTTGCGGTTGTCACATTAGCCATGTTCTATGCGTTGTTTGCAATGATGATTAGGGGTTTTGTTTGAAAGTATTGCTAAAGCAGATCTAGATGCGCTCTAAGTAATGCACATCTAGGTACTATGCCATTGATATTACGCGAAGATTCGTGCAGATATTTTTCTTTGTCTTTTTTCTTTTCCTTTTTAGTTTGGTTACTACTGGCTTTATCAATAAGAAGAGCTCAGTGTATTGCTTGACAACTGTCCTACTCTGTTCGTACCGGTACCGGTGCATAATCCCAAAACTCATTCCTTGTTTTTGTCCTGAAAAAGGAAACCAGCCAAATAGCCAATAGGAGTCCTGTGCAACCCCGGAAATTTGGAGCGACTGGGTACAAATAATTGCGGTTGATTATATCAGCGGTTAGATAATACGTTAACCCCCGCTTCAATTGGCAGTTCCTCTTCTCTGCATACCCCACTTAAGTGTCCACCATCTTCATCATCCCCGGCAGGCCGCGCTACACACTGGCACACACTCTGCAGCCATGTTGAGCGATAGCAAGGACGACAGTTCGGCCAGTAGTCTGGCGCCTGATGATAGGTCAACATCGGAATCATCCCGCTCGTCTTCCATGAGTCCGGCGTCGAGCCCAGACCTCGATTATATCTGGTTCATGGAAGGGACGCCGCCTCCGGAGTCGTCAGATGACAACCAGATGAACGAGGAGCCGTTAGAGGACGAAGAAGAGGACGACGATGATGATGAGGAGGAATGGTCGAACGAGGAGGAGGAGGAGGACGACGACATCAACGACGATGACGACGGCAGCGGCGATGAAAAGCCAACGGTCAGCAGCAAGAAGCATCCTCGCCAAGATGATGTCGCTGGGCCATCCAACAAGAACAACAAGAAGAAGAAGGACTAAATTAAGCAGACTGTATATATCTTTGTTTATCCTGTCAATCTCATCGCAGACGGTTAGTAATATTTATTCGACAGAGATCTTCTACATTATCGCCAACGGGTTGCTTTGTTGAACTGTGTGCTGTGACGAGCACCCAATTCACAAAAAAAAGACCGTATGGGTTGTCTATAATGACCGCACACAATTCTGATTACGGACCTGTTTGCCGGGTATCACACACATCTTGTTATGCCAAATCGTTTGTGTTCACCTCACTCATCGCAAACGGTTCATCAGAGTGAACTGTATGTCGTATATCGCACACACCCTGATCTGGCTGCCCGTTTCTGTTGTTTTGTCTCATCACAAACAGTTCGTACAGATCAACCGTATGCCCCTCATCGAACACGCAACTATAATCTGAACCGTGTTTGATGTATCATTCATCACAAACGTTTTGCATCATTTCTGATGGTTTTCATACAGCACTGTTTGCGATTATTACATCGCACACAGTTTCTCGAAGGGTCTCTGATCGTAGTGTCGCGTTAGCAGCATCCTGCAGTAGTGACATATTCATAGAGTTGAAGCCAAAAGATATAAGTTTAATAATGATAGTGCAACTTATTTGTGGCATTGCCGTTTAGGTCATATTGGTGTAAAGCGCATGAAGAAACTCCATGATGATGGACTTTTGGAATCACTTGATGCTTGTGAACCCTGCCTCATGGGCAAGATGACTAAGACTCTATTCTCCGGAACAATGGAACGAGCAACAGACTTATTGGAAATAATACATACTGATGTATGCGGTCCAATGAGTGTTGATGCTCGTGGCGGGTATCGTTATTTTCTGACCTTCACAGATGATTTGAGCAGAATTTCAGAGTGAAGTGGAAACATTTGAAAAGTCTGAAACATTTGAAAAGTTCAAAGAATTTCAGAGTGAAGTGGAAAATCATCGTAACAAGAAAATAAAGTTTCTACGATATGATCATGGAGGAGAATATTTGAGTTACGAGTTTGGTCTTCATTTGAAACAATGCGGAATAGTTTCGCAACTCACGCCACTTGGAACACCACAGCGTAATGGTGTGTCCGAACGTTGTAACCGCACTTTATTATATATGGTGCGATCTATGATGTCTCTTACTGATTTACCGCTATCGTTTTGGGGTTATGCTTTAGAGACGGCTGCATTCACGTTAAATAGGGCACCATCAAAATCCGTTGAGATGACACCTTATGAACTGTGGTTTGGCAAGAAACCCAAGTTGTCGTTTCTTAAAGTTTGGGGCTGTGATGCTTATGTGAAAAAGCTTCAACCTGATAAGCTCGAACCCAAATCGGAGAAATGTGTCTTCATAGGATACCCAAAGGAGACTGTTGGGTACACCTTCTATCACAGATCCGAAGGAAAGATATTCGTTTCTAAGAATGGATCCTTTCTAGAGAAGGAGTTTCTCTCAAAAGAAGTGAGTGGGAGGAAAGTAGAACTTGATGAGGTAATTGTACTTGCTCCCTTATTGGAAAGTAGTTTATCACAGAAATCAGTTCCAGTGATTCCTACACCAGTAAGTGAGAAAGCTAATGATGATGATCATGAAACTTCTGATAAAGTTACTACCGTACCTCATAGGTCAATCAGAGTAAGATCCGCACCAGAGTGGTACGATAATCCTGTTCTGGAGGTCATGTTACTTGACCATGACGAATGTACGAACTATGAGGAAGCAATGATGAGCCCAGATTCCGCGAAATGGCTTGAGGCCATGAAATTTAAGATGGGATCCATGTATGAGAACAAAGTGTGGACTTTGGTTGACTTGCCCAATGATCGGCAAGCCATAGAGAATAAATGGATCTTCAACAAGAAGACTGACGTTGATGGTAATATTACTATCTACAAAGCTCGACTTGTTGCAAAAGGTTTTCGACAAGTTCAAGGAGTTGAGTACGATGAGACCTTCTCACCCGTAGCGATGCTTAAGTCCATCCGAATCATGTTAGCAATTGCCGCATTTTATGATTATGAAATTTGGCAAATGGATGTCAAAACTGCATTGCTTAATGGATATCTTAAAGAAGAGTTGTATATGATGCAACCAGAAGGTTTTGTTGATCCAAAAGGTGCTAACAAAGTGTGTAAGCTTCAGTGATCCATTTATGGACGGGTGCAAGCATCAATAGTGATCGTACTTAGCAAGCATTTTACGAAAGGCACCATGAATAAAATGTCAACCACATCAGTCATTAAGTATCTAGGGACTCCAAACTCGAAAAATAACTTCTTTAAGCACATCTTAATAGAGGTGTTATGATCAACACTACTAGTTGGAATACCTCTACCCACTTAGTAACGGTAATCAGCAACAACTAAATAGTGTATACCCATTAGAGGAAGGAAACGGGTCCATATAATCAAAGCCCCAAACATCAAATGTTTCATAACAGTGAATAGTTCATAGGCATTTCTAGACATCTACTAATATTACAATCCTTTGACATTCACACAAGACAAGACAACTTACAAGCACTTTGAACAGAGTAGGCCAATAAAAACCGGATGAAATACTTATGTGCAGTTCTATCCTCCAGCGTGGTGTCCTCCATAAGCCTTGGAGTGACACTTGCGTAGGATCTGTTCCTGTTCATGCTCAGGTACACAACATCTAATAACACCATCTACTCCTTCTTTATAAAGGTGTGTGTCATCCCAGAAGTAATGTCTTAAATCATAGAAAAACTTTTTCTTTTGCTGGTATGTGAAACTAGGTGGTATAAATTTAGCAACAATGTAATTAGCATAATCAGCATACCATGGAGCAGTACGAGAAGCATTTATGACAGCTAATTGATCATCAGGAAAGCTATCATCTATAGGGAGTGGGTCATCAAGAACATTTTCATCCCTTTCTATCAATAATATGCAAATCAAATTCTTGTAGCAGAGAACCCATCTAATAAGTCTAGGTTTAGCATCTTTCTTTTCCATAAGATATTTAATAGCAGCATGATCAGTGTGACAGTTACTTTAGAATCAACAATATAAGGTCTGAACTTATCACAAGCAAATACAACTGCTAAAAATTCTTTTTCAGTAGTAGCATAATTTCTCTGGCACTGTCTAGAGTTTTACTAGCATATTGGATAACATTTAATTTCTTATCAACTCTTTGTCCTAGAACAACACCTACAGCATAATCACTAGCATCACACATAATTTCAAAGGGTAAATTCCAATCAGGTGGCTGAACAATAGGTGCAGAAATCAAGGCTTTCTTAAGTATTTCAAATGCTTCTACACAATCATCATCAAAGACAAAAGGAACATCTTTTTGTAAGAGATTAGTCAGAGGCCTAGAAATTTTTGAGAAGTCTTTAATGAACCTCCTATAAAAACTGAATTGACCAAGGAAACTTCTTATACCTTTAATGTCTTAGGACACGACATGTTTTCAATAGCATCAAATTTAGCTTTATCAACTTCAATACCTCTTTCAAAAATTATGCCCCAAGCTAATACCTTTCATTAACCATAAAGTGGCACTTCTCCCAATTCAAGACAAGATTAGTTTGTTTCACACATCTCTGACAAAACTCGATCAAGGTTGCTTAAGCAATCATCAAAAGAAGTTCCATAACACGGAGAAATCATCCATGAAAACCTCAACAATCTTTTCACAAAAGTCAGAGAATATAGCATTCATACATCTTTGAAAGGTAGCAGGTGCATTACATAAACCAAAAGTATACGTCTATAAGCAAAGTACCGAAAGGGCAAGTGAAAGTGGTCTCTTCCTGATCCTTTTCAAACACAGTATTTGGAGAGAAACCATAATAATGTAGAAAGAAAAAATGTGTATGTTTGGATAATCTTTCTAGCATTTGATCAATAAAAGGTAAAGGGTAATGATCCTTTTCTAGTAGCTTTACTTAATTTGCAGAAATCAATTACCATTCTATAACCTGTAACAATTCTTTGTGGGGTCAATTCATCTTTATCATTAGGAACAACAGTAATACCTCCCTTCTTAGGGAATCAATGGATAGGACTTACCCACTAGACTATCAGCAACAGGATAAATTATACCTGCCTCCAGAAGCTTTAATATTTCATTTCTTACCATTTCTTCATTTAGGATTTAACCTGTCGTTGGTGACCAACAACCGGTTTAGCATCTTTCTCCAATTTTATTTTGTGCTGGCATAGAGTGGGACTAATGTCCTTAAGATCATCAAGAGTATATCCAATAGAAGCATGGTGCTTCTTTAGAGTTTTCAATATTTTCTCTTCTTCTTGCTCTGAAAGGTTAGCACTAATAATAACAGGATATATCTTCTTCATCAAGATAGGCATATTTAAGTATCAGGTAATGGTTTAAGCTCAATTATGGGATCACCCTTGGGTGGAGGAGGATCCCCTAATTTCAATAGGCAAGTGCATTTCAAAATAGGTCCTGTTTAAAGAAACTTCATCTATTTCCCTTCTTTCATTCATAAACATATCATTTTCATTGGTCTAGCAAATATTGTTCTAAAGGATCATTAGGAGGCACAGTAATAGAAGCAAGACCAATATTTCATCTTTACTAGGCAATTCTTTATCATGGGGTTGTCTACGAAATTTAGCAAAATTTAAAATCATGAGACATATCCCCTAAACCAACAGTAACAATATCATTTCTTGCAGTCTATCTTAGCATTAACAGTATTCAAGAAGGGTCTACCAAATATAATGGGACAAAGTCATCTTGTGGGGAACCAAGAACAAGAAAATCAGTAGGATATTTAATTTTCCCACACAAGACTTCAACATCTCTAACAATCCCAACTGGTGAAAATAGTACTCTATTGGCAAGCTTAATTGTAACATCAATTCCTTCTATCTCAGCAGGTGCAATATCATGCATAATTTCTTCCTATAAAGGAATGAGGTATTGCACTAGCACTAGCACCCATGTCACATAACCATGATAACAATGATCTCCTATTTTAACAGAAACAACAGGCATGCCAACAACAGGTCTATGTATATTTTTAGTATCGGGTCTAGCAATTCTAGCAGCTTCATCATAGAAGTAAATAGCATGCCCATCAATATTATCGACCAAGAGATCCTTAACCATAGCAATACTAGGTTCAACTTTAATTTGCTTAGAGGGTGTAGGTGTTCTAGCATTACTCTTACAAACCACAGTTGAAGCTTTAGCATGATCCTTTATTCTAACAGGGAAAGGTGGTTTCTCACTATAAGAGGTAGGAACAATAGGATCAACATTATAAGTGGTAGTCTTTTCTTCAACTTTAATAGGTTCTACTACCTTTACTTCAATGGGAGGATGATATTTAAACCACTTCTTCTTAGGGAGATCAACATGAGTAGCAAATGATTCACAGAAAGAAGCTACTATCTCAGAGTCAAGTCCATATTTAGTGCTAAATTCACGAAAAGCATCGGCAACCATAAAAGATATAACACAATCAAACTTAGGTGTTATACCTAACTCGTTACCTTCGTCGAGTTCCCAATCTTCGGAGTTGCGTTTAATTCTTTCCAATAAATCCCATCTGAATTCAATAGTCTTCATCATGAATGAACCAGTACAAGAAGTATCGAGCATGGAGCGATTATTGAGAGAAATCCGAGCATAATTTTTTTGAATAATAATTTCTCTTGAGAGCTCATGATTGGGGCATGAATATAACATTGAATTAAGCCTCCCCAAGCTTGAGCGATACTTTCTCCTTTGTGAGGCCACAAATTATATATATAATTCCGATCACGATGAACCAGATGCATAGGATAAAAGCTTCTGAGAAATTCCAATTTCAATCGGTTGTAGTTCCACGATCCAATATCATCACATAGCCTAAACCATGTCAATGCCTTTCCCTTCAAAGATAAAGGGAAGACCTTCTTCTTGATAACATCCTTGGGCATACTGCAAGCTAAATAATCCACAAACTTCATCCACATAGATTAGTGCATATCGGGATGTAATGTTCCATCTCATAAAAGGATTAGCTAGCAGTTTCTCTATCATACCCGAGGAATTTCAAAGTAACATTTTCAGTAGGTTCAGTAGGTTGAGGAGGCACTCTTTGCTCTGGTCGGGTGAAGATACCCGACAAGCCCCTCAAATGATTATTTCCATAGTAACAAGTGACAAGTAAATTTCAGCACACTATATAAATTTTTCCTTACCAAAGGCGCTTCACTCCCCGCAACAGCGCCAGAAAAGAGTCTTGATGACCCACAAGTATAGGGGATATATCGTAGTCCTTTCGATAAGTAAGAGTGTCGAACCCAACGAGGAGCAGAAGGAAATGACAAGCGGTTTTCAGTAAGGTATTCTCTGAAAGCACTGAAATTATCGGTAACAGATAGTTTTGTGATAAGGTAATTTGTAACGGGTAACAAGTAACAAAAGTAAACAAGGTGCAGCAAGGTGGCCCAATCTTTTTGTAGCAAAGACAAGCCTGGACAAACTCTTATATAAAGGAAAGCGCTCCCGAGGACACATGGGAATTATCATCAAGCTAGTTTTCATTGTGCTCATATGATTAACCCCTCTTGCAAGCATCCGCAACTACAAAAGAAGAATTAAGGTAAACCTAACCATAGCATGAAACATATGGATCCAAATCAGCCCCTTACGAAGCAACGCATAAACTAGGGTTTAAGCTTCTATCACTCTAGCAACCCATCATCTACTTATTACTTCCCAATGCCTTCCCCTAGGCCCAAACAATGATGAAGTGTCATGTAGTCGATGTTCACATGACACCACTAGAGGAATAGACAACATACATCTCATCAAAATATCTAACGAATACCAAATTCACATGACTACTTATAAAAGACTTCTCCCATGTCCCCAGAACAAACCTAACTACTCACAAATCATATTCATGTTCATAATTAGAGGGGTATTAATATGCATAAAGGATCTGAAAACATATAATATTCCGCCTAATAAACCAACTAACATCAACTACAAGGAGTAATCAACACTACTAGCAACCCACATGTACCAATCTAAGGTTTTGAGACAAAGATCGGATACAAGAGATGAACTAGGGTTTGTCAGAGGAGATGGTGCTGGTGAAGATGTTGATGGAGATTGACCCCCTCCCGATGAGAGGATCATGGTGATGATGATTTCCCCCTCCCGGAGGGATGTTTCCCCGGCAGAACAGCTCCGCCGGAGCCCTAGATTGGTTCCGCCAAGGTTCCGCCTCGAGACGGCGGCGCTTCGTCACCGAAAGCTTTCTCTATATTTTTCAGGGCAAAAGACACCTTATACCAGAAGATGGGCATCGGGGGGCTTCCAGGTGGCCCACGAGGCAGGGGGCGCGCCCTCCACCCTCGTGGACAGTGGGTGGCCCCCCTCTGGTGCTTTCTTCGCCCAATATTTTTAATATATTCCAAAACTGACTTTCGTGGAGTTTTAGGACTTTTGGAGTTGTGCAGAATAGGTCTCTAATATTTCTCCTTTTCCAGCCCAGAATTCCAGCTGCCGGCATTCTCCCTCTTCATGTAAACCTTGTAAAATAAGAGAGAAAAGGCATAATTATTGTGACATAATGTGTAATAACAGCCCATAATGCAATAAATATCAATATAAAAGCATGACGCAAAATGGATATATCAGAACTCTAGCGTAGATCGAACGGAAAGAATAGCTTTGTGTTATTTTAGTATGAACTCTTGAATAGATCAAACAAGAATAGCTTTGAGGTGGTTTCGTACCCTACAAACAATTTATTCTTATGTTCTGCTAGATAGGAACTTTGGAGTGATTCTTCATCGCACTTTGAGGGTGGTTATATGATCCAATTATATTAGCACTGTTGAGAGATTGCACTAGTGAAAGTACGGACCCTAGGCCTCATTTTCAAGCATTGCAATACCGTTTTTGTGCCTGTTTACTATTTGCTACCTTGATGTTTTTATTTATTCAGATTATAAAAAATATTTCTACCATCCATATTACACTTTTATCACCATCTCTTCGCCGAACTAGTGCACCTATACAAATTTGCCATTGTATTGGGTGTGTTGGGGACACAAGAGATTTCTTGTATTTGATTGCAGGGTGTTTGAGAGAGACCATCTTCATCCTACACCTCCCATGGATTGATAAACCTTAGGTCATCCACTTGAGGGAAAATTGCTACTGTCCTACAAAACTCTGCGCTTGGAGGCCCAACACGAGTCTACAAGAATAAAGTTGCGTAGTAGACATCAGTGTCACTGGAGAAATCATGTTGCAAGTAATCATGTGAACTTGATATGTGTTGATATTTTGATAGTATGTATGTTGTGATTCCCTTAGTGGTGTCATGTGAACGTCGACTACATGACACTTCACCATATTTGGGCCTAAGGGAATGCATTGTGGAGTAGTTATTAGATGATGGGTTGCGAGAGTGACAGAAGCTTAAACCCTAGTTTATGCGCTATTCGTAAGACCGATTGGATCCAAAAGTTTAATGCTATGGTTAGAATTTATTCTTAATACTTTTCTCGTAGTTGCGGATGCTTGTGAGGAGGGTTAATCATAAGTAGGAGGTTTGTTCAAGTAAGAACAACACCTAAGCTAGTCCACCCACATATCAAATTATCAAAGTAGCGAACACGAATCGAACCAACATGATGAAAGTGACTAGATGAAATTCCCGTGTACCCTCAAGAACGCTTTGCTTATTATAAGAGACCGTTTTGGCCTGTCTTTGCCTCAAAAGGATTGGGCTACCTTGCTGCACTTTTGTTACTACTATCATTACTTGCTCGTTACAAATTATCTTGCTATCAAACTACTCTTTACTTACAATTTTAGCACTTGCAGACATTACCTTGCTAAAAACCACTTGTCATTTCCTTTTGCTCCTCGTTGGGTTCGACACTCTTACTTATCGAAAAGAGCTACAATTGATCCCCTATACTTGTGGGTCATCATGCATCTCCTAGATAGATCTTGCGTGAGCGTAGGAATTTTTTTGAAATTGCATGCTACGTTTCCTAACAGTGGCATCCGAGCCAGGCCTATGCGTAGATGATATGCACGAGTAGAACACAAAGAATTGTGGGCGGTGATTGTCATACTGCTTACCACCAATGTCTATTTTGATTCAGCGGTATTGTTGGATGAAGTGGCATGGACCAACCTTACATGACCACGTTCATGAGACCGGTTCCACCGACAGACATGCAACTAGTTTTGCATAAAGGTGGCTGGGGTGTCTGTTTCTCCAACTTTAGTTGAATCGAATTTGACTGTGCCGATCCTTGTTGAAGGTTAAAACAACAAACTTGATAAATCACTGTGGTTTTGATGCGTAGGTAAGAACGGTTCTTGCTAGAAGCCCGTAGCAGCCACGTAAAACTTGCAACAACAAAGTAGAGGACGTCTAACTTGTTTTTGCAGGGCATGTTGTGATGTGATATGGTCAAGAGATGATGTGATATGCATTATTGTATGAGATGATCATGTTTTGTAAAAGTTATCGACAACCAGCAGGAGCCTTATGGTTTATTTCTTTATTGTATGAAATGCAGACGCCATGTTATTTCTTTACTTTATCATAATGCGTTAGCGATAGTTGTAGAAGCAATAGTTGGTGAGACGACCACGAGCACAACGATGGAGATCAAGGTGTCGAGCCGGTGACAACGGAGATCATGAGATGCTTTGGAGATGGAGATCAAAAGCACAAGATGATGATGGCCATATCATGTCACATATTTTGATTGCATGTGATGTTTATCTTTTATGCATCTTATTTTGCTTTAGTGAGGTAGCATTATAAGATGATCCCTTAACTAAATTTCAAGGTATAAGTGTTCTCCCTGAGTATGCACCGTTGCGACAGTTCGTCGTGTTGAGACACCACGTGATGATCGGGTGTGATAGACTCTACGTTCACATACAACGGGTGCAAGACAGTTTTGCACATGCGGAATACTCGGGTTAAACTTGACGAGCCTGGCATGTACAGACATGGCCTCGGAACACTGGAGACCGAAAGGTCGAACGTGAATCATATAGTAGATATGATCAACATAGAGATGTTCACCATTGAAGACTACTCCATCTCACGTGATGATCGGACATGGTTTAGTTGATTTGGATCACGTTATTCATTTAGATGACTTGAGGGATGTCTATCTAAGTGGGAGTTCTTAAGTAATTTGATTATTGAACTTAATTTATCATGAACTTAGTCCTGATAGTATTTGCATATCTATGTTGTAGATCAATAGCTCGCGATATAGCTCCTATATATTTTTGATATGTTCCTAGAGAAAAGTTGAAAGATGATAGTAGCTATGATGCAGACTGGGTCCGTGATCTAAGGATTATCCTCATTGCTGCTGATGACCCACAAGTATAGGGGATCTATCGTAGTCCTTTCGATAAGTAAGAGTGTCGAACCCAACGAGGAGCAGAAGGAAATGATAAGCGGTTTTCAGCAAGGTATTCTCTGCAAGTACTGAAATAAGTGGTAACAGATAGTTTTGTGATAGGATAAATTGTAACGAGCAACAAGTAACAAAAGTAAATAAAGTGCAGCAAGGTGGCCCAATCCTTTTGTAGCAAAGGACAAGCCGGAACAAACTCTTATAATAGGAAAAGCGCTCCCGAGGACACATGGGAATATCGTCAAGCTAGTTTTCATCACGTTCATATGATTCGCGTTCGATACTTTGATAATTTGATATGTGGGTGGACCGGTGCTTGGGTGCTGTTCTTACTTGAACAAGCATCCCACTTATGATTAACCTCTATTGCAAGCATCCGCAACTACAACAAAAGTATTAAGGTAAACCTAACCATAGCATGAAACATATGGATCCAAATCAGCCCCTTACGAAGCAACGCATAAACTAGGGTTTAAGCTTCTGTCACTCTAGCAACCCATCATCTACTTATTACTTCCCAATGCCTTCCTCTAGGCCCAAATAATGGTGAAGTGTTATGTAGTCGACGTTCACATAACACCACTAGAGGCTAGACAACATACATCTTATCAAAATATCAAACGAATACCAAATTCACATGACTACTCATAGCAAGACTTCTCCCTTGTCCTCAGGAACGAACGTAATTACTCACAAAGCATATTCATGTTCATAATCAGAGGGGTAATAATATGCATATAGGATCTGAACATATGATCTTCCACCAATTAAACCAACTAGCATCAACTACAAGGAGTAATCAACACTACTAGCAACCTACTAGCACCAATCCCGGACTTTGAGACAAGAATTGGATACAAGAGATGAACTAGGGTTTGGAGATGAGATGGTGCTGCTGAAGATGTTGATGGAGATTGCCCTCTCCCGATGAGAGGAGCATTGGTGATGACGATGGTGATGATTTCCCCCTCCGGGAGGGAAGTTTCCCCGGCAGAACAGCTCTGCCGGAGCTCTAGATTGGATCCGCCAAGGTTCCGCCTCGTGGCGGCGGAGTCTCGTCCCGAAAAGTTCCTTCCTATTTTTTTTCTCATCGAAAGACTTCATATAGGAGAAGATGGACGTCGGAGAGCCACCAGGGGGCCCACGAGGTAGGGGGCGCGCCCCCACCCTCGTGAGAAGGGTGTGGGCCCCTGGCCTTCATCTTTGCAAGGATTTTTCTTTATTTATTTTAAGACGTTCCGTGGAGTTTCAGGACTTTTGGAGTTGCGCAGAATAGGTCTCTAATATTTGCTCCTTTTCCAGCCCAGAATTCCAGCTGTCGGCATTCTCCCTCTTTATGTAAACCTTGTAAAATAAGAGAGAATAGCCATAAGTATTGTGACATAAAGTGAAATAATAGTCCATAATGCAATAAATATTGATATAAAAGCATGATGCAAAATGGACGTATCACAGGCACAAAGAATTATGTCGCTTGATGCACGGTGACAAAACATTGCAGGAGCAGATGCAGATTTATGAACATTTGGCAAGCTCGATATGATGACTACTTGATAGTTTAGTGCGCCATGCTTTACGTCTTAGAACCGGGACTTTCAAAAAAATGTTTTGAACACCACGGAGCATATGAGATGTTCCAAGAGCTGAAATTGGTATTTTAGACTCATGCCCGTGTCGAGAGGTATGAGACCTCTGACAAGTACTTTGCCTACAAGATGGAGGAGAATAGCTCAGCCAGTGAGCATGTGCTCAGAATGTTTGGGCACTACAATCGCTTGAATCAAGTGGGAGTTAATCTTCTAGATAAGATAGTGATTGACAGAGTTCTCTAGTCACTATCACCAAGCTACTAGAACTTCGTGATGAACTATAATGTGCAAGGGATAACGGAAAAATTCTCGAGCTCTTCACGATGCTAAAATGGCGAAGGTAGAAATCAAGAAAGAGCATCAAGTGTTGATGGTTAACAAGACCACTAATTTCAAGAAAAAGGGCAAAGGAAAAGAAAGGGAACTTCAAGAAGAATGACAAGCAAGTTGCCACTCCCGTGAAGAAGCCCAAAGCTAGACCTAAGGTGAAACTGAGTGCTTCTACTGCAAAGGGAATGGTCACTGGGAGCGGAACTACCAAATACTGGTGAATAAGAAGGATGGCAAAGTGAACAAAGATATATTTGATATGCATGGTATTAATGTGTACTTTACTAGTGTTCATAGTGTCGGTGTACAAAAGTAGGGGTCCTTTTCTGTACCCCTATACTTGTGCGCGGGGAGTCGCAGCCACACGCCTGCGGCCACGCTTGGTGGAGCAGAGGAAGCAAAGACCCAAGACTATCAGAGCAGTGCCAAGCCGAAGGCACGAGAAGCAGAGGGACAAGGTGGGATTTCCCCGGCAAGAGCCTTGCCAGGGGAGCTTGCGTAGCCCCTGCAAGAGTCTTGCCGGGGCAACTTGCCCAACACCAACAAGGCCAGCCACCCTTGAGTCTAAGAGTCCCGACGCCATCAACCACATCGGAACCAAGGCTCGGGAGGCGCCTCCATTGGTGGCATGCAGACTTTGTGAAGACAAAGGGCCTATGCGAGGCCTAGATAGGAACCAAGAAACAAGACAACAGCAAGGCTCCTTGCCGAGGATGCCCACGAGGCCCCGGCAAGGCTCCTGCCAAAGATACCCATGAGGCCCCGGCAAGACTCTTGCCGAGGGCGCCCACAAGGCCCCGGCAAGACCCTTGCCGGGAAGATCAGCAAGATCCGGCAAGGCCTTGCCGCCCCGTCCCCCAGCTCAGCGACCGACCCACCAACTAAGTAGGTACCCACGTGGCAGTACGTGGCTCCTAGCCAACTATTCAAGCACCTATGTGGTGGCATGCAGATCTTCATGAAGACCCTGCCACCATAGCCAGCATAGCACTGCCAGCCTACATGGCGCTGCATGCCTTGTTGGCCTGGACGCGTGTCGGAGCAAGGCGAAGCGGCGACGACGGGACGGGCTTCATTACCATCCCAATAAAGAGAGGACACCTAAGTAGCACATTTAATGTGTTTGTCGTGATGTCAGGCGATAAGCTGACTACTGTACAACTTTCCACCTCCTGTGTGCCACTGTGGCAGCCCCTTTGACTATAAAAGGAGGCCCTCGGCGTACCATGAGAGGATTCGGACTTTTTGGACCCTGCACGCTTTGTAGCTAGTCCAAGAACACCAGATAAACACAAACCAGCGGGAGTAGGGTATTATGCATCACTTGCGGCCCGAACCTGGATAAACTCCCTGCTACCTCTTGAGCACTTGTGTTGGTTTTCCCTTGAAGAGGAAAGGGTGGTGCAGCAAAGTAGCGTAAGTATTTCCCTCAATTTTTGAGAACCAAGGTATCAATCCAGTAGGAGGCTACGCGTCAGTCCCTCGCACCTACAAAACAAATAAATCCTCGCAACCAACGCGATAAGGGGTTGTCAATCCCTACACGGTCCACTTACGAGAGTGAGATCTGATAGATATGATAAGATAATATTTTTGGTATTTTTATGATAAAGATGCAAAGTAAAATAAAAGCAAAGGAATAACTAAGTATTGGAAGATTAATATGATGAAGATAGACCCGGGGGCCATAGGTTTCACTAGTGGCTTCTCTCAAGAGCATAAGTATTTTACGGTGGGTGAACAAATTACTGTTGAGCAATTGACAGAATTGAGCATAGTTATGAGAATATCTAGGTATGATCATGTATATAGGCATCACGTCCGATGACAAGTAGACCGACTCCTGCCTGCATCTACTACTATTACTCCACACATCGACCGCTATCCAGCATGCATCTAGAGTATTAAGTTCATAAGAACAGAGTAACGCTTTAAGCAAGATGACATGATGTAGAGGAGTGAGGGAGTCCTGGATTAGGGGGTGTCCGGATGGCCGGACTATACCTTCAGCCGGACTCCTGGACTATGAAGATACAAGATTGAAGACTTCGTCCTGTGTCTGGAAGGGACTTTCCTTGGCGTGGAAGGCAAGCTTGGCGATACGGATATATAGATCTCCTACCATTGTAACCGACTTTGTGTAACCCTAACCCTCTCCGGTGTCTATATAAACCGGAGGGTTTTAGTCCGTAGGACAACATTCAGAACAACAATCATACCATAGGCTAGCTTCTAGGGTTTAGCCTCTCCGATCGCGTGGTAGATCTACTCTTGTACTACCCATATCATCAATATTAATCAAGCAGGACGTAGGGTTTTACCTCCATCAAGAGGGCCCGAACCTGGGTAAAACTTCGTGTCCCTTGCCTCCTGTTACCATCCGGCCTAGACGCACAGTTCGGGACCCCCTACCCGAGATCCACCGGTTTTGACACCGAC
The DNA here is from genome assembly GCF_003073215.2 of Triticum urartu. Classification (NCBI taxonomy): domain Eukaryota; kingdom Viridiplantae; phylum Streptophyta; class Magnoliopsida; order Poales; family Poaceae; genus Triticum; species Triticum urartu. The sequence continues at coordinate 29,967,531 of NC_053025.1, forward strand.
ATTGGTGCTTTCATTGAGAGTTCCTCTGTGTCGTCGCCGTTAGGCTTGATGGCTCCTACGATCATCAATAGCGATGCAGTCCAGGGTGAGACCTTCCTCCCCGGACAGATCTTCATCTTCGGTGGCTTCGCACTGCGGGCCAATTCACTTGGCCATCTGGAGCAGATCGAGAGCTATGCCCCTGGCCGTCAGGTCAGATTTGGAAGTTTAAACTACACGGCTGACATCTGCGGGGACTTGATCTTCGACGGATTCGAGCCACTGCCGAGCGCGCCGCACTGTCACGACGAGCATGATCTAGCTCTGCCACCGAACAGTGCACTGGAGGCCGCACCCGCATCGGCTTCGACCCTTAATTCGGAGCCAACTGCGCCGATCGAGGATGGGTGGTTGGACGCCGCCTCGGGGGCTGCGATCCCAACGGCGATCGAGCCGAACACCAGCCCCGCACTCCGCGAGACTCGTGACTCCAAGGAGCCAGACTCCTCTCCGGACTCCGAACCTCCGCGCACCTGCCGATCGAATCCGATTGGGCGCCGATCACGGAGTTTACTGCCGCGGAGATCTTTCAGCACTCGCCCTTCGGCGATATTCTGAAGACACTACAGTCTCTCTCTTTATTAGGAGAGCCCTGGCCGGACTACGGTCAGCAAGGTTGGGATACGGACAATGAAGAAATTCAAAGCCCACCCACCACCCACTTTGTAGCCACTGTTGACGATTTAACCGACATGCTCGACTTCGACTCCGAAGACATCGATGGTATGGACACCGATGCAGGAGACGATGAAGAACCAGCGCCTATTGGGCCCTGGAAAGCCACCTCGTCATATGACATATACATGGTGGACACCCCAAAAGAAGGAGATGGCGATGGAACAGCAGAGGATGACCCCTCCAAGAAACAGCCTAAGCGCCGGCGTCAGCGGCGCCACTCAAAATCCCGCCAAAGCAAATACGGTGATTCCAGCACGGGAGATAATAATACCCCGGAGAGTGCCTAAGAAAACCCCGTCCAGAAAGATTCAGCACAGGAGGACGGAGAAGCCAGCCCTCATGAGAGAGCGGCAGACAGAGAGGTCGAGGACGATAATTATATGCCTCCCTCCAAAGACGAGGCAAGCCTCGACGACGACGAATTCGTCGTGCCAGAGGATCCCGTCGAGCAAGAGCGTTTTCAACGCAGGCTTATGGCCACGGCAAGAAGCCTCAAGAAAAAACAGCAACAGCTTAGAGCTGATCAAGCTTTGCTAGTCGACAGATGGACTGAAGTCCTTGCGACCGAAGAGCATAAACTCGAACGCCCCTCCAAGAGCTACCCAAAGCGCAGGTTGCTACCCCGATTAGAGGAGGAAGCACTTAAACCTACATCACCAGCACTTGATATGGCCGACCGACCACCTCGTGGCCGCGACAGAGAGGCCTCTCGGCCCTCCATTCAAGCCGCACCCCGTACCAAGGCACGGGAAAATGCGCCAGACCTGCGAGATATGTTGGAGGACAAGGCAGGGCAAACAAGATCGATCTATGGATCGCGTGGGCGCCCCATGACTCGAGACGGTAACCGTCACGCCGGACACAAATCCGGTAGGGCCGAACACAGTAGACAAAGCTCATTGGAGCTACGTCGTGATATAGCCTAATACAGAGGCGTCGCACACCCACTATGCTTCACAGACAAAGTAATGGATCATCAAATCCCCGAGGGTTTCAAACCCGTAAACATCGAATCATATGATGGCACAACAGATCCCGCGGTATGGATCGAGGATTATCTCCTTCATATCCACATGGCCCGCGGCGATGATCTCCACGCCATCAAATACCTCCCACTCAAGCTTAAAGGACCAGCTCGGCATTGGCTTAACAGATTGCCAGCAGGATCAATCAGTTGTTGGGAGGACCTGGAAGCCTCATTCCTCGACAATTTCTAGGGAACTTATGTGCGACCACCAGACGCCGATGACCTAAGCCACGTAATTCAGCAGCCAGAGGAATCAGCCAGGCAATTCTGGACACGGTTCCTAACAAAGAAAAACCAAATAGTCGACTGTCCGGATGCAGAGGCCTTAGCAGCTTTCAAACACAACATTCGGGACGAGTGGCTAGCCCGGCACCTTGGTCAGGAAAAGCCGAAATCTATGGCAGCACTCACGACACTCATGACCCGCTTTTGCACGGGAGAAGACAGCTGGCTTGCTCGTAGCAACAATATGACCAAGAACCCTGGTAATTCGGATACCAGGGACAGTAGTGGCAAGTCGCGTCGCAACAATTAGAAGCGCCACATTAACGGCGACAATGCTGAGGATACGGCAGTTAAATGCCAGATTCAGAGGCTCTAAATCCGGTCAGCGGAAAAAGGCCATTCAAAAGGAATCCTAGGGGGCCGTCCAGTTTGGACCGAATACTCGACCGCTTGCCAGATACATGGCACCCCCGAAAAGCCGGCCAATCACACCAACAGGGATTGTTGGGTGTTCAAGCAGGCAGGCAAGTTAAAGCCGAAACAGAGACAAGGGGCTGCATAGCGATGACGAGGAGGAGCCCCGGCCGCCGAACAACAGTGGACAGAAAGGTTTTCCCCCACAAGTGCGGACGGTGAACATGATATACGCAACCCACATCCCCAAGAGGGAGCGGAAGCGTGCGCTAAGGGACGTATACGCGATGGAGCCAGTCGCCCCAAAGTTCAACCCATGGTCTTCCTGCCCGATCACTTTTGATCGAAGGGACCACCCCACTAGCATCCGTCATGGCGGATTCGCCGCATTGGTTCTAGACCCAATTATTGACGGATTTCACCTCACTAGAGTCCTTATGGACGGCGGCAGCAGCCTGAACCTGCTTTACCAGGATACAGTGCGGAAAATGGGCATCGATCCCTCGAGGATTAAACCCACTAAAACGACCTTTAAAGGCGTCATACCAGGTGTAGAGGCCAACTGTACAGGCTCAGTTACACTTGAAGTGGTCTTCGGATCTCCGGATAATTTCCGAAGCGAGGAGTTAATCTTCGACATAGTCCCGTTCCGCAGTGGCTATCACGCACTGCTCGGGCGAACCGCATTTGCCAAGTTCAATGCGGTGCCGCACTACGCATACCTCAAGCTCAAGATGCCAGGCCCTCGAGGAGTCATCACGGTCAATGGAAACACCGAATCGCTCTCTCCGAACGGAGGAGCATACGGCGGCTATCGCAGCGGAAGTACAAAGCAGCCTCTCAAGGCAATTCTCCAGTCCGGCCATTAAACGTCTGGACACCGTCAAGCGCGCCCGGAGTAACCTACAACAAGACCGCCTGGCACGTTCCGAGCAAGCGTAGCAATGCGGCCCCAACCCCAGCCCTCGCGAACTTGCGAAACCAGTGTTGCGCGTACATAACTACGCTCTGGAAATACCATGGGCACAGGGGGAGGGGCACCATCACGGCACGCCCGAAACGCGGCTTAAACCGCACTAGGGGCTGCCGATTTCTTAATTTTCTCTTATTTTCAGGACTCCATTCTTCGGAAGGCTTGTCCGGCAGTACAATTGCCGCACAAACGATACAACCAGGGAAGCAGAAAGCTACGCCGCACTATGGAACTCTAAGGTGGTCTCTATAACGAGCAGTATACCTGTTTCACATAACATTCCGCAGCTCGCCCCTGGAAAGGACATGTTAAATAGTCCCATCTTTTGCTTATTGCACTATTTGTATCGTTCTGCTTTGATCGCAGCTTTTTTAAATAAACAATGCATAGCTTCCGTCTATTATTGCATTACTCTTTTTTACGAATATATGTTCATTAATGACATGTTGCACCCGTACACTTTGGTACGGCCAATACGCCAGGGGCTTAAGTACCCAATACGGTGTGAGAAGTCCGAACACTTTCACAAGTGCGGCACCCCGAACTTATAGCATTATATGCATCGACTCCGAATCATGTCTTGGGTCAATAGTTGGGTTTGCCCGGCTCCTATGTTTTGGTACCTTACGTTCCGTTATATCGGCTAAGGTAGCACTAGGAGAACTACTGCGATTGTGCCCCAGTTGAGCTGGGCTAAGCACCTCAGTAGAGAAAGCTAAAACTGACCTGTCATGATGAGGCGAGAGCTGGTCGCTGTTCGAGAGGTTTTCGAGTCCCTAAAGACTTATGCCGCTTAGAGCGAGGAGTCGGCTTTGTCCGGCCTAGGCGTGGATAGCGCCCCGAACTCGGTCTTCCGAACACTAGGGGCTTCGCCGAAATTTAAAATTATAGAATTCTATGGCTAAGTGAGAGTGTCAAGCATTATAGTCCGATTGTCTTGTTCGTTGTGTTGAGCGCCTCCCTCGAAGGACCCAAGAATGGGAAAAAGAGCGCTCATGTTTATCCCGAACACCCCAGCACTCGTGGCATGGGGGCAGAAGCCGACGACTCGCCATCTCTCAAATTTGATAAATGGCCGCACAGAAGGTAATATTTTAAATTCAAAAGCGTTGCTTAGTGCATATGAACAAGTTTTCAGCGTACAGGATCACAAATGCGAGTTTACTCAAAAATTACATCTTTGGAGCATTCATCCGCTATAAGGCGGGCACCCTTCAGGACACCCTCATAATACGCTTCCGGGACGCGATGCTCCTTGCCCGGCGGCGGCCCGTCCTTCACCAGCTTCTCCGCATCCATCTTGCCCCAGTGCACTTTAGCACGGGCAAGCGCCCTACGGGCACCTTCGATGCAGATGGAGCGCTTGATTACTTCAAGCCGTGGACAGGCATCCACCAGCTGCCTCACCAGCCCGAAGTAGCTCCCAGGAAGAGCCTCTCCAGGCCAAAGCCGAACTACGAGGCCCTTTATGGCCTATTCGGCCACCTTGTGGAGCTCGACCATTTGCTTCAGCTGGTCGCTCAAAGGCACCAGGTGTCCGGCCTCAGCATACTGAGACCAGAACACCTTCTCTGTTGAGCTCCCCTCCTTGGATCAGTAGTAGGCGGCGGCATCAGACGCACTACGGGGCAAATCTGCGAATGCTCCTGGAGAGCTCCGGACTCGGGTAAGTAACAAGGTAATTCACTTTCACGTGCTAGCTTTGCATAATGAATGCCTTACCCGCCGCTATCTTCTTCATCACTTCAATTTCTTGGAGGGCTTTCTGGGTTTCGGCCTTGGCAGACTTCGCGCTTTCGAGGGCTGCCGCAAGCTCGGACGCTTGCGTCTTTGAGTCAAGCTCCAAACTCTCATGCTTTTTCACGAGAGCCTGGAGCTCTTTCTGCAACTCCTCCACCCGCGCCTCCTATTTCCCTCTCTTTGTGCGCTCCGCGGCCGCTCTGTTTTCGACCTCGGACAGCGCTTTCTTAAGGGTTGCCACCTCGGTCGTGGCCCCTATAATAGCACGTTGATCCTGTAATTTTTTGCAACCACATCTTCTCTATATACTTGTGCAAGGTATTACTTACCTTCCTTCTCCTCGAGTTGCCTCTTGGCATGGCCGAGCTCGTTCTCGAACCGCGTGAGGTTTTGCTTCAGCGTATCCACCTCCGCAATCAGTGCGGCGGAGGCCAGCAGCGAAGCCTGCATATGCATATTGACTTGATTATGTTTGACTCCTACGAATGTTATTAGATCCTCTATTTGGCTTTTCTTTTCGAATGCCGAACAGAGCATCAGGGGCTACTGTCTATGCGGTAATATTTTTACATATTCTTTACTTACCTCAAATCCTGTTAGAAGGCTGGCACATGCTTCAGTCGAACCTTCTGGATCACTGCAGTCATAATAGTGTGGTGCTCCTCGTCGATGGAGGCGCCGTTAAGCACCTCCAGCAAATTGTCCAGTGCCTCCGGCTGGACGGAGGTCACCGGCTCGGTAGGCTTGCTCCTCTTGGATGGAGGCTGCCTACCAGAGTCCGGAACCGTTGAAGGTTCCGGCGCGGTGTCCGGCCTCTCAAGGCCGGACTTGGAGCCCTTGGGGGCTCTATCCCCTTTACGCCTGGAGTCCGGGAGGTCGCCTTGCGGCGCCTCCAGGACCACCTCCTCCTGGCTTGAACCTGTTGGGACGCCACCTCGGCATCGTCTGTAGGGTTGGGGAAGGTAGCTGTCGGAAGCGAATTCACATTCGACGAATCCAGGGAGCCGCTCGACGACTCGTCGAGCCCGGCCTTGGGCGGACTGCATAGTCATATTCGGCGTAAGGAGGAGCTGTGCAAGAAAGGAACACTATGAATTTCTCTGGTGTCTGAATACTTACGATCTCGCCAGGGGCTTGGCCTTGTGCGGCCACTCCTCTTCGCCGTCGTCGGCGTTGGTGGAGTAGTCCGGAGGAAGGGTCTTCCCCTTCTTGGACCCTTCGGCCTCCCAAGTTGGGGCGGCCTTCCTTTTCTTCCCTCCCCCCGCTGGAGGGGGAGAGGTCTCTTCTTCCTCCTCCTCGTCTTCACGGGAGGAGTGCGTCTTGGAGTCGTCGGATGATGAATCCAACACCTCCAGGCGGCGGGCACTCTTTCGAGTCCCCGTGGCCTTCTTCTTGGCCTTCTTCTCCAGCACCACATAGGGTGTCGGAACCAGCAGCTTCGCCAAGCAAGCGTCCGCTGGGCCTTCGGGCAAAGGAGCCAGACAGTTGATGTGTCCAAACGTCTCCTGCCAATCCTGTCAAAGGTAAGGGAGCTTAGATCCCGCATGGAGTCAAACTATGAAAAACTAATACCCTGTAAAAGGTAAAAACAGCTTACCGCACTAGCGCGACGCTGCGACGCTGAATCCGCGATCCTCGGTAGCGGATGCGGGGGCCTCGACGCCCTTGAAAAGCACCTTCCAGGCATCTTCGTACGTCATGTCGAAGAGCCTGCTCAGAGTTCGGTGCTGCGCCGGGTCAAACTCCCACAGGTTGAAAGCCCATTGTTGACACGGGAGGATCCGGCGGATGAGCATAACCTGGGCTATGTTGACAAGTTTGAGCTTCTTGTCTACCAGGGTTTGGACGCATTTTTGGAGTCCGGTCAGCTCTCCTTTTTTACCCCACGACAGGCCCGTCTCTTTCCAGGAGGTGAGCCGCGTAGGGGGTCCAGATCGGAACTCGGGGGCTGCGACCCACTCAGGGTCGTGCGGCTCGGTGATGTAAAACCACCCCGATTGCCACCCCTTCAGGGTCTCCACAAAGGAGCCCTCGAGCCATAAGACGTTGGGCATCTTGCCCACCATGGCGCCTCCGCACTCCGCGTGGTTGTCGCGCACCACCTTCGGCTTGACATTGAAAGTCTTGAGCCATAGGCCGAAATGGGGGCGGATGCAGAGGAAAGCCTCGCACACGACGATAAACGCCGAGATGTTGAGGATGAAGTTCGGGGCCAGATCATGGAAATCCAGGCCGTAGTAGAACATGAGTCCTCGGACGAATGGGTGGATAGGAAAGCCCAGTCCACGGAGGAAGTGGGGAAGGAACACTACCCTCTCATGGGGCCTTGGGGTGGGGAGGAGCTGCCCCTCTTCGGGAAGCCGGTACGCGATGTCATTAGACAAGTATCCGGCCTTCCTCAATTTTTTTATGTGTCCCTCCATGACGGAGGAGACCATCCACTTGCCTCCCGCTCCGGACATGGCTGGAGAAGGTTGAGGTGGGGAGTGCGGACTTGGGTGCTGGAGCTCGAGTGCGCGAAAATGGATAGGCAAAGGAGGAAGAAGGCGTAGGTGAAAAGGTGGATCCTTATCCCCTTATATGGGTGGACGCAACTACGTGTCCCCACCAGCCTAGTAAAACTCGCTTATATCCAAGCACCGTAATCAATGGCGCAGTTGGGTTACCCACGCCCGTATTGATGAGAATCCTAGAATAAGGGGACACGATCTCTGCTTTAACAAGACATGCCAAGGAAACCGCCTCGCGTGACACGCTGAGGTGGGATAATAAAACGATTCGAATAAAGGCCTGGCCATGGTGCGTCACACTACGGAATACGTCAGCAGATTAGATTTGTGTAAATATTATTCTCTCTATGGCAATATGTGGAAACTTATTTTGCAGAGCCGGACACTATCTTTGTGTTCAAAAATCTTCTATGAAGTACTTGGAGGAGGAACCCGCCTTGCAATGCCGAAGACATTCTGCACGCCGGACTCGTTGTCATTGAAGCCTGGTTCAGGGGCTACTGAGGGAATCCTGGATTAGGGGGTGTCCGGATGGCCGGACTATACATTCAGCCGGACTCCTGGACTATGAAGATATAAGATTGAAGACTTCGTCCCGTGTCCGGAAGGGACTTTCCTTGGCGTGGAAGGCAAGCTTGGCGATACGGATATATAGATCTCCTACCATTGTAACCGACTTTGTGTAACCCTAACCCTCTCCGGTGTCTATATAAACCGGAGGGTTTTAGTCCGTAGAACAACATTTAGAACAACAATCATACCATAGGCTAGCTTCTAGGGTTTAGCCTCTCAGATCTCATGGTAGATCTACTCTTGTACTACCATATCATCAATATTAATCAAGCAGGACGTAGGGTTTTACCTCCATCAAGAGGGCCCGAACCTGGGTAAAACTTCGTGTCCCTTGCCTCCTGTTACCATCCAGCCTAGACGCACAGTTTTGGACCCCCTACCTGAGATCCGCCGGTTTTGACACCGACAATGAGCCTCTTGAAGTATTAACTTCCTGATCTCTGTGTTATTGGGCACATAAACACGGTCCTCAAACCATAAGGTGTCGTCCTCATCCTCATGAAAACCTTTGGCCTTTCCTTTGCTCATTTTCTGTTTTATCTTGGCAATCTCTTTGTCATCCTTCTGAGTTTCTCAAATCTTTCCTAACAATGTAGAGTGAACCTCCATTGTTGCAACAAAACCTCTAGGAACAATCTCCAAACGAAGTTCTCAGAGATCCTCTGCTAACTCCTTCGGCAATCCCATGCTTTCTAGGGTATTAGCATAACTCTTCCGGCTTAAAGCATCTGCTACGACATTGGCCTTTCCGGGATGATAGTGCAGCTTCATGTCATAATCCTTTATAAGCTCCAATCATCTTCTCTGCCTAAGGTTCATTTCCTTCTGGGTGAAGATGTACTTCAAACTCTTATGATCCGTGTACACATCACAATGGTTTTCAATAAGGTATAATGCCTCCAAGTCTTCAATGCATGCACTACGGCTGCTAACTCCAAATCATGTGTGGCATAATTCAACTCGTGTGGTTTCAGTTGTCGCGAGGCATACGAAACAACTCTTCAGTCCTGCATAAGCACACTTCCAAGTCCTAAGTGAGAGGCGTCGCAATACACTTGGAAATCATTATGTATATCTGGTAGTGTCAGCACTGGGGCTGTCGTCAAATGTTTCTTCAGCTCTTGGAAACTTGCCTCACAATCTTCCCTCCATTTAAACTTGGTATCCTTCTTCAACAATTCTGTCATTGGCTTCACGATCTTGGAAAAATTCTTAATGAATCTCCGGTAGTATCTTGAGAGTCCAAGAAAACCGCGGATCTCGCTAACTGAAGTGGGTGCCAACCATTCAATGACTGACTGAACCTTGGTGGGGTCTACTGCTATACCTTCTCCTGATATAACATGTCCAAGGAATCCGACTTCCTTCAACCAAAACTTGCATTTGCTGAACTTGGCATACAACTGATGTTCCGTGAGTTTCTCGAGAACTAAACGCAAATGCTCCTTGTGCTCCTCTTCATTCTTCGAATATACCATTATATC
>NC_053025.1:29978193-30010916 GCF_003073215.2 Triticum urartu
AAAGATCTAGAGAGGGCGGCGGCCAAGAGGGAGGGGGCTTGCCCCCCAAGCAAGGGGGGCGCCCCCTTTAGGGTTCCCCCCAACCCTAGGCGCATGGGCCCAAGGGGGGATGCGCCCAGCCCATGTAGGGCTGGTTCCCTTTCCTCTACAGCCCATTAGGCCCTCCGAGAGAGGTGGCCCCTCCCGGTGGACCCCCGGAACCCCTCCGGTGGCCCCGGTACAATACCGATATGCCCCCGAACCTTTCCGGTGACCGTATGACAACTTCCTACATATAAATCTTCACCTCCGGACCATTCCGGAACTCCTCGTGACGTCCGGGATCTCATCCGGGACTCCGAACAACATTCGGTAATCACATACAAGTCTTCCTAATAACCCTAGCGTCATCGAACCTTAAGTGTGTAGACCCTACGGGTTCGGGAACCATGCAGACATGACCGAGACAACTCTCCGGCCAATAACCAACAGCGGGATCTGGATACCCATGTTGGCTCCCACATGTTCCACGATGATCTCATCGGATGAACCACGATGTCGAGGATTCAAGCAATCCCGTATACAATTCCCTTTGTCAATCGGTACGTTACTTGCCCGAGATTCGATCGTCGGTATCCCAATACCTCGTTCAATCTCGTTACCGGCAAGTCACTTTACTCGTTCGTAATGCATGATCCCGTGACCAACTACTTAGTCACACTGAGCTCATTATGATGATGCATTACCGAGTGGGCCCAGAGATACCTCTCCGTCATACGGAGTGACAAATCCCAGTCTCGATTCATGCCAACCCAACAGACACTTTCGGAGATACCTGTAGTGCACCTTTATAGTCACCCAGTTACGTTGTGACGTTTGGTACACCCAAAGCACTCCTACGGTATCCGGGAGTTGCACAATCTCATGGTCTAAGGAAATGATACTTGACATTCAGAAAAGCTCTAGCAGACGAACTACACGATCTTGTGCTATGCTTAGGATTGGGTCTTGTCCATCACATCATTCTCCTAATGATGTGATCCCGTTATCAATGACATCCAATGTCCATGGTCAGGAAATCGTAACCATCTATTGATCAACGAGCTAGTCAACTAGAGGCTCACTAGGGACATGTTGTGGTCTATGTATTCACACATGTATTACGATTTCCGGATAACACAATTATAGCATGAACAATAGACAATTATCATGAACAAGGAAATATAATAATAACCATTTTATTATTGCCTCTAGGGCATATTTCCAACAGTCTCCCACTTGCACTAGAGTCAATAATCTAGTTACATTGTGATGAATCGAACACCCATAGAGTTCTGGTGTTGATCATGTTTTGCTCGAGGAAGAGGTTTAGTCAACGGATCTGCGACATTCAGGTCCGTATGCACTTTACAAATATCTATGTCTCCATTTTGAACATTTTCACGAATGGAGTTGAAGCGACGCTTGATATGCCTGGTCTTCCTGTGAAACCTGGGCTCCTTGGCAAGGGCAATAGCTCCAGTGTTGTCACAGAAGAGAGTCATCGGGCCCGACGCATTGGGAATAACTCCTAGGTCGGTAATGAACTCCTTCACCCAGATTGCTTCTTGTGCTGCCTCCGAGGCTGCCATGTACTCCGCTTCACATGTAGATCCCGCCACGACGCTTTGCTTGCAACTGCACCAGCTGACTGCCCCACCATTCAAAATATACACGTATCCGGTTTGTGACTTGGAGTCATCCAGATCTGTGTCGAAGCTAGCATCGACGTAACCCTTTACGACGAGCTCTTCGTCACCTCCATAAACGAGAAACATATCCTTAGTCCTTTTCAGGTACTTCAGGATATTCTTGACGCTGTCCAGTGTTCCATGCCGGGATTACTTTGGTACCTTCCTACCAAACTTACGGCAAGGTTTACATCAGGTCTGGTACACAGCATAGCATACATGATAGACCCTATGGCCGAGGCATAGGGGACGACACTCATCTTTTCTCTATCTTCTGCCGTGGTCGGGCATTGAGCCGTGCTCAATCTCGTACCTTGCAATACAGGCAAGAACCCCTTCTTGACTGATCCATATTGAACTTCTTCAATATCTTGTCAAGGTACGTCTCTGTGAAAGACCAATGAGGCGTCTCGATCTATCTCTATAGATCTTGATGCCTAATATATAAGCAGCTTCTCCAAGATCCTTCATTGAAAAACACTTGTTCAAGTAGGCCTTTATGCTTTCCAAGAATTCTATATCATTTCCCATCAATAGTATGTCATCCACATATAATATGAGAAATGCTACAGAGCTCCCACTCACTTTCTTGTAAACACAGGCTTCTCCATAAGTCTGCGTAAACCCAAACGCTTTGATCATCTCATCAAATCGAATGTTCCAACTCCGAGATGCTTGCACCAGCCCATAGATTGAGTGTTGGAGCTTGCACACCTTGTCAGCATTCTTAGGATCGACAAAACCTTCCGGCTGCATCATATACAATTCTTCCTTAAGGAAACCATTAAGGAATGCCGTTTTGACGTCCATTTGCCATATCTCATAATCATAGAATGCGGCAATTGCTAACATGATTCGGACGGACTTCAGCTTCGCTACGGTGAGAAAGTCTCATCGTAGTCAACCCCTTGAACTTGTCGATAACCCTTAGCGACAAGCCGAGCCTTATAGATGGTCACATTACCATCCGCATCTGTCTTCTTCTTAAAGATCCATTTATTTTCTATGGCTCGCTGATCATCGGGCAAGTCAGTCAAAGTCCATACTTCGTTTTCATACATGGATCCTATCTCGGATTTCATGGCTTCCAGCCATTTGTCGGAATCTGGGCCCGCCATCGCTTCTTCATAGTTCGAAGGTTCACCATTGTCCAACAACATGATTTCCAGGACAGGGTTGCCGTACCACTCTGGTGCGGAACGTGTCCTTGTGGACCTACGAAGTTCAGTAGCAACTTGATCTGAAGTTTCATGATCATCATCATTAACTTCCTCTCTAGTCGGTGCAGGCACCTCAGGAACATTTTCTTGAGCTGCGCCACTCTCCGGTTCAAGAGGCAATACTTCATCAAGTTCTACTTTCCTCCCACTTACTTCTTTTGAGAGAAACTCTTTCTCTAGAAAGGATCCATTCTTGGCAACAAAGATCTTGCCTTCGGATCTGAGGTAGAAGGTATACCCAATAGTTTCTTTAGGGTATCCTATGAAGACGCATTTTTCTGATTTGGGTTCGAGCTTTTCAGGTTGAAGTTTCTTGACATAAGCATCGCATCCCCAAACTTTTAGAAACGACAGCTTAGGTTTCTTCCCAAACCATAATTCATACGGTGTCGTCTCAACGGATTTCGACGGAGCCCTATTTAAAGTGAATGCGGCAGTCTCTAAAGCATAGCCCCAAAATGACAGCGGAAGATCGGTAAGAGACATCATAGATCGCACCATATCTAATAGAGTGCGATTACGATGTTCGGACACACCATTACGCTGAGGTGTTCCAGGCGGCGTGAGTTGTGAAACTATTCCACATTTCCTTAAGTGTGTGCCAAATTCGTGACTCAAATATTCTCCCCACGATCTGATCGCAAGAACTTGATTTTCCTGTCACGTTGATTCTCAACCTCACTCTGAAATTCCTTGAACTTTTCAAAGGTCTCAGACTTGTGTTTCATTAAGTAGACATACCCATATCTACTCAAGTCATCAGTGAGGGTGAGAACATAACGATAGCCACCGCGAGCCTCAACACTCATTGGACCGCACACATCAGTATGTATGATTTCCAATAAGTTGGTTGCTCGCTCCATTGTTCCGGAGAACGGAGTCTTGGTCATTTATGCCCATGAGGCATGGTTCGCACGTGTCAAATGATTCATAATCAAGAGACTCCAAAAGTCCATCTGCATGGAGTTTCTTCATGCGTTTGACACCAATGTGACCAAGGCGGCAGTGCCACAAGTATGTGGGACTATCATTATCAACCTTACATCTTTTGGCATTCACACTATGAATATGTGTAACATCACGTTCGAGATTAAATAAGAATAAACCATTGACCAGCGGGGCATGACCATAAAACATATCTCTCATATAAATAGAACAACCATTATTCTCGGATTTAAATGAGTAGCCATCTCGCATTAAACGAGATCCTGATACAATGTTCATGCTCAAAGCTGGCACTAAATAACAATTATTGAGGTTTAAAACTAATCCCGTAGGTAAATGTAGAGGTAGCGTGCCGACGGCGATCACATCGACCTTGGAACCATTCCCGACGCGCATCGTCACCTCGTCCTTCGCCAGTCTCCGCTTATTCCACAGCTCCTGTTTTGAGTTACAAATATGAGCAACCGCACCGGTATCAAATACCCAGGAGCTACTACGAGTACTGGTAAGGTACACATCAATTACATGTATATCACATATACCTTGTGTTGCCGGCCTTCTTGTCCGCTAAGTATCTTGGGGCAGTTCCGCTTCCAGTGACCACTTCCCTTGCAATAAAACACTCAGTCTCGGGCTTGGGTCCATTCTTTGGCTTCTTCCGGCAGCTTGCTTACCGGGCGCGGCAACTCCCTTGCCGTCCTTCTTGAAGTTTTTTACCCTTGCCTTTCTTGAACTTAGTGGTTTTATTCACCATCAACACTTGATGTTCCTTTTTGATTTCCACCTCCGCTGATTTCAGCATTGAATATACCTCAGGAATGGTCTTTTCCATCCCCTGCATATTGAAGTTCATCACAAAGCTCTTGTAGCTAGGTGGGAGCGACTGAAGGATTCTGTCAACGACCGCATCATCCGGGAGATTAACTCCCAGCTGAGACAAGCGGTTGTGCAACCCAGACATTTTGAGTATGTGCTCGCTGAACGGAACTATTCTCCTCCATCTTACAACTATAGAACTTGTCGGAGACTTCATATCTCTCGATCCGGGCATGAGCTTGAAAACCATTTTCAGCTCTTCGAACATCTCATATGCTCCATGTCTCTCAAAACGCTTTTGGAGCCCCGGCTCTAAGCTGTAAAGCATGCCGCACTGAACGAGGGAGTAGTCGTCAACACGTGTCTGCCAAGCGTTCATAACGTCTTGGTTCTGTGGGACGGGTGGATCACCTAGCGGTGCTTGTAGGACATAATCTTTCTTGGCAGCTATGAGGATGATCCTCAGGTTCCGGACCCAGTCCGTATAGTTGCTGCCATCGTCTTTCAGCTTGGTTTTCTCTAGGAACGCGTTGAAGTTGAGGACTACGTTGGCCATTTGATCTACAAGACATATTGTAAAATATTTTAGACTAAGTTCATGATAATTAAGTTCATCTAATCAAATTATTAATGAACTCCCACTTAGATTAGACATCCCTCTAGTCATCTAAGTATTACATGATCCGAGTTAACTAGGCCGTGTCCGATCATCACGTGAGACGGACTAGTCAACATCGGTGAACATCTTCATGTTGATCGTATCTTCATACGACTCATGTTTCGACCTTTCGGTCTTCTGTGTTCCGAGGCCATGTCTGTACATGCTAGGCTCGTCAAGTCAACCTAAGTGTTTTGCGTGTGTAAATCTGGCTTACACCCGTTGTATGCAAACGTTAGAACCTATCACACCCGATCATCACGTGGTGCTTCGGAAACAACGGACCTTAGCAACGGTGCACAGTTAGGGGGAACACTTTCTTGAAATTATTGCGAGGGATCATCTTATTTATGCTACCGTCATTCTAAGCAAATAAGATGTAAAACATGATAAACATCACATGCAATCAAATAGTGACATGATATGGCCAATATCATTTTGCTCCTTTTGATCTCCATCTTCGGGCGCCATGATCATCATCGTCACCGGCATGACACCATGATCTCCATCATCATGATCTCCATCATCGTGTCTTCATGAAGTTGTCTCGTCAACTATTACTTCTACTACTATGGCTAACGGTTAGTGATAAAGTAAAGTAATTACATGATGTATAAGTTGACACGCAGGTCATAAATAAATTAAGACAACTCCTATGGCTCCTGCCGGTTGTCATACTCATCGACATGCAAGTCGTGATTCCTATTACAAGAACATGATCAATCTCATACATCACATATATCATTCATCACATCCTTTTGGCCATATCACATCACACGGCATATGCTGCAAAAACAAGTTAGACGTCCTCTAATTGTTGTTGCAAGTTTTTACGTGGCTGCTATAGGTTTCTAGCAAGAACGTTTCTTACCTACGCCAAAACCACAACGTGATATGCCAATTTCTATTTACCCTTCATAAGGACCCTTTTCATCGAATCCGATCCGACTAAAGTGGGAGAGACAGACACCCGCTAGCCACCTTATGCAACTAGTGCATGTCAGTCAGTGGAACCAGTCTCACGTAGCGTACGTGTAAGGTCGGTCCGGGCCGCTTCATCCCACGATGCCGCCGAATCAAGATAAGACTAGTAACGGCAAGTAAATTGACAAAATCACGCCCACAACAACTTGTGTTCTACTCGTGCATAGAAACTACGCATAGACCTAGCTCATGATGCCACTGTTGGGGAACGTAGCAGAATTTAAAATTTTCTACGCATCACCAAGATCAATCTATGGAGTCATCTAGCAACGAGGGAGAGAGGAGTGCATCTACATACCCTTGTAGATCACGAGCGGAAGCGTTCAAGAGAACGGGGTTGATGGAGTCGTACTCGTGATCCAAATCACCGAAGATCCTAGCGCCGAACGGACGGCACCTCCGCGTTCAACACACGTACGGAGCGAGGACGTCTCCCGCGCCTTGATCCAGCAAGGAGGAGGGAGAGGTTGAGGAAGAGGGCTCCAACAGCAGCACGACGGCGTGGTGGTGGTGGAGCTGCAGTACTCCGGCAGGGCTTCGCCAAGCTCTTGCGGAGGAGGAGAGGTGTTGGGGAGGGGAGGGGCTGCGCCTTGGATGGTGTGTGCAGCCCTCCCCTTGCCCCTCTATATATAGGGGAAGGAGGAAGGGGGCCGGCCCCCTCTAGATGAGATCTAGAGGGGGGCGGCGGCCAAGGGGAGGGGGCTTGCCCCCCAAGCAAGGGGGGCGCCCTTAGGGTTTCCCCCCCAACCCTAGGCGCATGGGCCCAAGGGGGGGATGCGGCCAGCCCATGTAGGGCTGGTTCCCTTTCCTCTACAGCCCATTAGGCCCTCCGAGAGAGGTGGCCCCTCCCGGTGGACCCCCGGAACCCCTCCGGTGGCCCCGGTACAATACCGATATGCCCCCGAACCTTTCCGGTGACCGTATGACAACTTCCTACATATAAATCTTCACCTCCGGACCATCTCGGAACTCCTCGTGACGTCCGGGATCTCATCCGGGACTCCGAACAACATTCGGTAATCACATACAAGTCTTCCTAATAACCCTAGCGTCATCGAACCTTAAGTGTGTAGACCCTACGGGTTCGGGAACCATGCAGACATGACCGAGACAACTCTCCGGCCAATAACCAACAGCGGGATCTGGATACCCATGTTGGCTCCCACATGTTCCACGATGATCTCATCGGATGAACCACGATGTCGAGGATTCAAGCAATCCTGTATACAATTCCCTTTGTCAATCGGTACGTTACTTGCCCGAGATTCGATCGTCGGTATCCCAATACCTCGTTCAATCTCGTTACCGGCAAGTCACTTTACTCGTACCGTAATGCATGATCCCGTGACCAACTACTTAGTCACTGAGCTCATTATGATGATGCATTACCGAGTGGGCCCAGAGATACCTCTCCGTCATACGGAGTGACAAATCCCAGTCTCGATTCATGCCAACCCAACAGACACTTTCGGAGATACCTGTAGTGCACCTTTATAGTCACCCAGTTACGTTGTGACGTTTGGTACACCCAAAGCACTCCTACGGTATCCGGGAGTTGCACAATCTCATGGTCTAAGGAAATGATACTTGACATTCAGAAAAGCTCTAGCAGACGAACTACACGATCTTGTGCTATGCTTAGGATTGGGTCTTGTCCATCACATCATTCTCCTAATGATGTGATCCCGTTATCAATGACATCCAATGTCCATGGTTAGGAAACCTTAACCATCTATTGATCAACGAGCTAGTCAACTAGAGGCTCACTAGGGACATGTTGTGGTCTATGTATTCACACATGTATTACATTTCCGGATAACACAATTATAGCATGAACAATAGACAATTATCATGAACAAGGAAATATAATAATAACCATTTTATTATTGCCTCTAGGGCATATTTCCAACACCTCCTTTGGGACAAGGGTTCGCACCCCTTGTAACTCACACACATATAGTCCAGTCGACCGCCTCCGGGCTCCGAGACATAGGGCTATTACTTCCTCTGAGAAGGGCATGAACTCGTAAAACTCGCGTGTACAACTCCTCCATAGCTAGGATCTTGCCTCTACATTCCTATGCCCCATTCTACTGTCAGACTTAGATCCACGATAGTTGGCGCCCACCGTGGGGCAGGTGTCTTAGCGACTTGTTGGAGAAGTTGCGATTTTTGCAATCCCCATCAACATGGTTTCAGGCGGAGGTTTGGCTGAGGGTCGCGAGATCTGTCTCGGCGCGCTCGTATTCGTCACCGACGACTCTGCTTGGCTCCAAGAAGCGCCACTTGACGTCGAGGCGCTCCCCGTCCATCCGAGGCGTCCTCCTACGGCAGCCGTCGACTCAGTATCGGTCGGCTCCTGTGTTGACCTCCCTCCCTGCAGCCCGCCGGAGCAAACGTTCCGGTTGATCGAGGCTTCAGCAGTGGGTGAGGCATGCTGTGGCTCGCCAGTCGGCCACCCCCCAAGTCGCGGCAATCGAGCCCGACGAAACTCTCTACGGCCTGTTCGACTGGCTGCATTCAGACTGCATCCGAGTGCGACAACAGCGACCCCGCGGCGGAGGTTTTGATGGTCAATGAACCATGTAGTCCTCCTGGCTTCACCCGTGAAGACGGAGGCGTTGGTGGCGGCGTTCCGTCGCGTGTTCACGAAGAGTATCGCCCCGAACCCCTCTCTTCGCAGTAGAGGGAAGAACTTCGCCGCTGGAACATGGATGCGCTTCACACTCCTATCGTTGGAGAAACCCCTGAGGCCCAGGCCTTGGAGGAGGCGCGCCTGGCCAACTTGGCTGAGCGCAGTCGACTGGAGAACCTCCAGCCTGCACTCGACGAGCGTGCTCGGCAGCCTATCCCCAAGTCCAGTTCGACGCCAACGTTTTTCCGCCTCCGACTCAGGTAATACCGAACTCCGATCCAGAATCTCGCAGCTGCCCGAATAGCGGAGTCAATTCAACCTTCCCAGTCAGAAGCTGGTCGAGGTTTGGTGCAGATCCGGGCTTTGCTCCAGCAGCGGGAGAGCAGAATACAGTATCTCAGTCGCGGAATAGGATCCATAGCAGATCCGTGGTTGCAGACACAGTCCAGTCGGCTCACAGCCCGAGATCGCCCCCGAGGCGTGAGGACGTGGGGACCGGCGAGATCAGTACAGAAACCGCGAGCAGTATGATCACCGACTCGATCACGATGATCGTCGTCGAGTGCCCACGCCTCCCCCAAGGAGTGGGTCATACGTGCCTCGGCAGCATGATGACAGACGTCCTCACAATGGTGGGCGAAGGATTCCAGTCGACCCCAGGGAACCGGACTTTGATGCGAGATCTATTCTCGTTCAGGGTCTGGTTGACAGAAATAGAGCTTACAGAGAAGTCCATGGCAGAGATTTTCCAACCAGCAACAGAGTGCATGTCTCAGGTCCAGAGTGCTTCAGCAGAGCCATCAGGGCTGCGGTGATTCCTCCCAACTTCAGGTTGGCGACTGGAGTCAGTAAGTTCACTGGTGAGTCCAAGCCTGACACTTGGCTTTAGGATTACCGAGTGGCTGTACAGATTGGTGGTGGCAACGATGAAGTTGCCATGAAGCATCTCCCTTTGATGTTGAGGGCTCGGCCAGAGCGTGGCTGAATCAGTTAGCGCCTGGTAGTATTTATACTTGGGAAGATCTTGCCCGAGTATTTGTCAGAACATTTGAAGGTACTTGCAAACGGCCAGCAGGGCTGACAGAATTACAGGTGTTGCGTTCAGAAACCGAATGAAACTCTGAGAGATTATATCCAGAGATGGATCACATTACACCATACAGTGGAGAATGTGTCAGATCACCAAGCAATTTGTGCCTTCAAAGAAGGCGTTAAGTATCGGGAATTGAATCTGAAATTCGGTCGGACAGGAGATATGACTCTGACTCGGATGATGGAGATTGCCACCAAATACGCCAATGGTGAAGAGGAAGACCGACTCCGGAGTGGCAAGCACAAAACAGTCCGCCCACGAAACCGGAGGAGGGAACTCCAGTCGGAAGCAGAAGCGCAAAGCCGAGCCAGCTGCTCCTGAGAAGCCTTAGCCGTGACTCAAGGAAAGTTCAAAGGGAAACCCAAAGGACCGTGGAACCCCAAGAAAGTAAAAGATCAAGATGGAAATGATGTGCTAGATTTACCATGCCACATTCACACCAAGAAAGATGAAGAGGGTAATTTCATTTACCTGAAGCATACCACTCGACAGTGTCGACTCCTAATCCAGCAATTCCTGAGAGAAACACCAAGGAAAAGGAGAAGGAAGCAGACAAAGTTGAGGATGAGGAAGAGGACGATGATGGTTACCCCCACGTCAATTCCACTCTGATGATTTTCGCTGATGTTGAATATACACAGGAGGATCTGGAAGTTAATTCCAGGTTCTCACATATTTAGAGAGCAATTTTTATTGCTTGCACCGATGACAACTTACTTGAAGGATCTTACTCAATCCATAGGTAGGTACGGTGGACTCTCACGGCAAAACTGGGTTTAGGGATGCTTGGAAGCACCAGTAGTATTTCTACTTGGTGCAAAGAATTTGGCTAGCATGAGAGGGAAAGGAAAGCTCAACATGTTGGATGATCCATGACAATATAACTTCTATTCGGATATAAGAAGGCATAACCCATTATGTTGTCTTCCTTGTCCAACATCAACTTTTTAGCATGTCATATTTTAATGAGTGTTCACAATTACAAAATATGTCCAAGATAGTATATTTATATGTGAAATCTCTCTTCCTTCAATATTCTTTCATGAATTGTTCAAGTGACAAATGTTGAGTTTGCTAACTTCCAATAAATTTTGCCACCTATACTTCTTATAAGTGAAGTCATTGCTCCCCATGGGATAAGCATATGAAGCATATATAACTTCAGATCTACGATATTCAATTCATTCAACCATTTTCTCATAGGATATAAGTGAAGCATGTGAGTAAATGACAAACTACTCCAAAAAGATATAAGTGAAGGACAATGAGTAGTAAAATAATTAAATAGCCATGGGATGACTCTCTCTCTCATTGAAGATTTTAGATCCAATGATTTTATTCAATCAGCAAGTAATATGAAAATACACTCCAAGTAAAACACATATCATGTGACGAATAAAAATATAGCTCCGAGTAAGGTATACCGATGGTTTTGAAGATGAAAGAGGGGATGCCTTCTGGGGCATCCCCAAGCTTAGGCACTTGAGTCTTCCTTGAATATTACCTTGGGGGTGCCTTGGGCATCCCAAAGCTTAGGATCTTTCCACTCCTTATTCTCCTCGTATTGATATCTCACCCAAAACTTCAAAACATTAATCACACAAAACTTAACGGAACTTCGTGAGATGGGTTAGTATGAGAAAGACAAATCATTCACTTTGGTACTGTCAAGACAAGATTCATAATTGTTCTCTCACAATGCCTACTGTACAATATCCTTTTTACAATTTATATTGAGCAATATAAGCCATAGAAACTAGAAAACAAGCAAACAATGCATTGAAAACATAATATGTCAAAAACAGAACAGTCTGTAATGATCTGAATAACAACCATGCATACTTATGTTACTCCAAAAATTCTTAAAAATTAGGACAATGTAGAGAATTTGTATATCAATCATCTGTAAAAAATCAGAATTTTTCAATGCTCCAGTAATTTTAAAGAATTCGGTGACTGGGCGCAAAAGTTTATGTTTTTGCACAGAATCAAGTCAACTATCATCCACACCACCCCAAAGGCTTTACTTGGCACTTTAGTGAAACAAAAACTATAAAACATGATTACTACAGTAGCATAATCATGCTAACACACAAAAACAGTAGGGGTAAATGTTGGGTTGTCTCCCAACCAGCGCTTTTCTTTAATGCCTTTCTAGCTAGGCATGATGATTTCAATGATGTTCGCATAAAAGTAAAGAATTGAAACGCAAAGAGAACATCATGAAACATATGTGGCAAGCACATTTAAGTCTAACCTGATTCCTATGAATAGGTATTTTGTGAGCAAACAACTTATGGGTACAAGAATCAACTAGCATAGGAAGGCAAAATAAGTGCAACTTCAAAACTTTAAGCACATAGAGAGGAAACTTGATATTATTGGAATTCCTACAAGCATATTTTCCTCCCTCATAATAATTTTTAGTAGCATCGTGAATGATTTCAACAATATAACCATCACATAAAGCATTATTTTCATGATCCACAAGCATAGAAAATTTATTACTCTCCACATAAGAAAAATTCATCTCATTCATAATAGTGGGAGCAAACTCAACAAAATAACTATTACGGGTTTGAAAATTAAAATCAAGATGACAAGTTTCATGGTTATCATTACTCTTTATGGCATACTGAAGGAAACATGCCCTAGAGGCAATAATAAACTTGTTATTTATATGTCCTTATATCATGATAAATGTTTATTATTCATGCTAGAATTGTATTAACCAGAAACTTGATACATGTGTGAATACATAGACAAAACAAAGTGTCCCTAGTATGCCTCTACTAGACTAGCTCGTTAATAAAAGATGGTTAAGTTTCCTAACCATAGACATGTGTTGTCATTTGATGAATGGGATCACATCCTTAGAAGAATGATGTGATGGACAAGACCCATCCGTTAGCTTAGCATAATGATCGTTAAGTTTTATTGCTATTGCTTTCTTCATGACTTATACACATTCCTTTGACTATGAGATTATGCAAATCCCGAATACCGGAGGAATGCCTTGTGTGCTATCAAATGTCACAACATAACTAGGTGATCATAAAGATGCTCTACAGGTATCTCTGAAGGTGTTTGTTTGGTTGGCATAGATCAAGAATAGGATTTGTCACTCCGAGTATCGGAGAGGTATCTCTGGGGCCTCTCGGTAATGCACATCATGATAAGCCTTGCAAGCAATGTGACTAATGAGTTAGTTACGAGATGATGTATTACGGAACGAGTAAAGACACTTGCCGGTAACGAGATTGAACTAGGTATGAAGATATCGACGATCGAATCTCGGGAAACTAATATTACAATGACAAAGGGAATGACATATGTTGTCATTGCGGTTTGACCGATAAAGATATTCGTAGAATATGTAGGAACAAATATGAGCATCCAGGTTCTACTGTTGGTTATTGACCCGAGATGTGTCTCGGTCATGTCTACATAGTTATTGAACCCGTAGGGTCCGCACGCTTAACGTTCGATGTTGATTTATATTATGAGTTATGTGTTTTGGTGACCGAAGATTTTTCGGAGTCCCGGATGAGATCACAGACATGACAAGGAGTCTCAAAATGGTTGAGAGGTAAAGATTGATATATTGGATGATAGTATTCGGACACTGGAATGGTTCTGAAGTATTTCGGGTATTTATCGGAGTAACGGGATGTTACCGGAACCCCCCGGGGGAAGTAATGGGCCACATGGGCCTTGGGAGGGAGGCACCCCAGCCCTCAAGGGGCTGGCGCACCCCCCACTTGGAAGGGTCTGAATTGGAGTGCAGAAGGGGGCGGCACCACCTTTCCTTCTCCTTCCCCCTTTTTCCTCTCCGGTAAAAGGAAGGGGGGGTCCGAATTGGACTTGGAGTCCTAGTAGGACTCCTCCCCTTGGGAGCGCGCCTTAGCCGGCCTCCTCTCCCCTCACTCCTTTATATACGTGGGAGGGGGCACCTCGTAGACACACAATTGTTCCAAGCCGTGTGCGGCGCCCCCTCCACTGTTTACTCCTCCGGTCATATTGTCGTGGTGCTTAGGCGAAGCCCTGCGTAGATCACTTCACCATCACTGTCACCACGCCATCGTGCTGACGAAACTCTCCCTCGACACTTTGCTGGATCAAGAGTTCAAGGGACGTCATCGAGTTGAAAGTGTGCAGAACTCGGAGGTGCCGTACGTTCGGTACTTGATCGGTTGAATAGAGAAGACGTTCAACTACATCAACCACGTTAAACTAACGCTTCCGCTTTCGGTCTACGAGGGTACGTGGACACACTCTCCCCCTCTCATTGCTATGCATCTCCTAGATAGATCTTGCGTGACCGTAGGAATTTTTTTGAAATTTCATGCTACGTTCCCCTACACATACATGTCATCATAATAATCATCATAGATGGCAACTTTATTCTCATCAAAATCAATTGAAACCTCTTCCAAGAGAGTGGAATAATTACTAAATAAAGTCATGACCTCTCCAAATCCACTTTTATCATAATAAAATTCAACATCCTCCAAAATAGTGGGATAATTATCTAGAGTTAACACTCTTCCAAACCCACTTTCAATGATAATTTTATTCATACTCTAAAAGATATAAGTGAAGTTCATAGAGCATTCTATAAATAATATAATTGTCAATATCCAAGCTCAAAATATATAAGTGAAGCACACGAAGCATTCTATAAAGCCATACTCAAAAGATTTAAGTGAAGCACATGAAGCATTCTATAAATCAATGAAGGACTATCTCATACTAGCATGGTGCATAAAGGAAATGAAAGGAAAAATAAACTCAAAAGACACATATCATGTGAACAAAACAAAAGCCAAGGTGTAAGTGCATCTAGTGCCCCTTAGTGATTTTGGTGTATTGAAGACTTATAGGTTAAGGGACTAATGCGTTTGTGAGTGTACACAGGTCTATAAGTCTATGAGGAGTTTGATATTTACAGAGAAAGTCGACCCCTAAAAATGAAGTTCTTCGACTGAAGACTTTAATCTGAAGACTTTCTGAAGACTTTGAAAGTGAAGAAATTGGTGTGACCTGAAGACTTGGTATTCATTCGAGGAACATGAAGCGTGAAGACTTTTGTTTTTGTAGTTTCATTTTCTCTTTCTTGAGTCATAGGAAACACCGTACTGTTAAAGGGGGTCGAGGAAATACTAAGGAAAAATTTCCATGTGATGCTCAACTCAAAATCCTACACCTACCAATCCCTTCGAGTGAAGCCATTGGAAATCTCATACAGTTCAGTCAATTTCTTCAGTGACAGAGACGAAGTTCTTCTGGTCTCTGAGGAATTTGTCCTGACTGAGGAGTTAGGAATTCGCCAGTGCGGATTGCCTACACAGTGAGGAACATGATAGCCCTGAGGATTTTGCTACTCAAAATTCCGACCGTTGCTGTGCTATGCGCCAGCTGTCCCAAAATATCTATCCACCTAACGGTCATATCATTGAAGGGCATTTATGTCTTATCATGTCGGGCTGCTCCCTAGGCTATAAATAGCCGCCCCCTACAACCACTAGCTGGTTGGCTGCTCCGAGAGAAACTGACACTTGTCATTTGAGAGCAACCCATCCTCCGAGGACTTTGAGCGAAAATCATCAAGTGAGGAAAAACCAAAAACCCAAAACCCAAACACCTACAAACCCCAAGTGATTGAGCATCACTGAAGAGATTGATCCTGTGTGGATCCGACGCTTGTTACCTTTGAAGACTGTGCTTCTTCCAGACGGTTAGGCGTCATGGTCTAGAGCATCCAAGAGGAATTGTGGATCGCCGAGTGACCAAGTTTGTGAAGGTTTGGAAGTCGCCTGAAGACTTACCACGAGTGATTGGACGAGGTCTGTGTGACCTTAGTTCAAGGAGAATACGGTGAGGACTGGGTGTCCTGAGCTGCGTGTTCAGGACTGGGTGTCCGGGACTGTGTGTCCTCGAGTTTAAATACTCAGCCGCTCCAACCAGACGTACAACTGAGACAGCAGTTGGAACTGGTCTACCAAATCATTGTCTTCACCAAGCTTACTGGTTCTATTTCCTCAACTCTTTCATTTCTTCATATCTGTGTTTGAAGACTTTGACTGAAGACTTTCTCAATTTCCTCAGTTCAATTTCTTCAGTCTGTTTGTCTTCATCCTGTGTTATCCTGTGCTACGCTCTGTACTCTGTGCCTGTCTTCATTTCATCATGATGACCAATGCTTGTATTCTTCATGTTTACTTTTGAGTACTTATTCCGCTGCTAGTAGTTCTTCGCTAAGGAATTTCCTCACCGGCAAATTCCTCAGTGAAGAATTTCATAAAAATCGCCTATTCACCCCCCTCTAGT
This sequence comes from Triticum urartu, assembly GCF_003073215.2. NCBI lineage: Eukaryota > Viridiplantae > Streptophyta > Magnoliopsida > Poales > Poaceae > Triticum > Triticum urartu. The sequence continues at coordinate 29,994,584 of NC_053025.1, forward strand.
CGATATAACGCACTTTCAATTGGTATCAGAGCAAGGTACCCCTTGTTCTGTGTGATTTTGGTTTAACCGCCTAGAGTTTTAGTTATGTCGACCGCGGGTATGAAGAAAGTGACATGCCCCATCTTGGAAGGTCACAAGTATCCCAAGTGGAAGGCCATGATGAAGAAGCGTCTCATGGCGATGAACAACGAGCTGTGGACCGTCACTGAGATTGGTCTGACCGATCTGTGCAAGATGGCGTAATGATGACATTCGCAAGTACACTCTTCCTCAAACCTCAACGGAAGGATGTCATTGCTCATGTCTGTCTCAAAATCAGTTCAGGAATATCATGCATCTTCGATCATGCGAAGCTATCTAGGGACCGTCTCTCTGAGGTCTATGAAGGTCATCGAACCTGTCATGATCCTTGGTTTGAGGACTTCAAGGAATCTCTCAAAAGCGATGACATTCGAACCAGAATCATCATCTTCTGCATCATGCTTATGGCAAAAGATGCTATGAGGTAACTGAATGCTAACCTATCCGAGTCTAGTGATGATGAATCTGGTGATGAATTTGGACCCAGCTATGTTAAACTTGCTTCCCTTGCTACTAAACAACAAAGAGCTTTGGAAAAATCTCACTATATGCTAAACAAGAGCGATGATATGTTGGGTGAGGAAATGGATCAGTCAAAAGCCTTGGCTGAAAGTCTTCAGAGACTTCATACTAAGTATGACACCCTTCAAGATCAACATAACACTCTCTTATCGGATCATGAGAAGCTTTCTTATGAATTTCTTCAAAGAAAGCAAGACCTTGAGAATCTAAGAGTGAGTTATGAAGATCTTCAGAAGGATTGCGATTCATTACTTGCTCAACAAATCAGCGCTTCTCAGGAAGAATTTGTTCCTCCATGTTTAAAGTGCATTGAACATGAATATGCTAATTCTTCACCTGAATGTTCAAATGTTGCTAATGTTTCAAATTCTTCACATGCCTCTGCTATCACTAATTCCTCATCTGAGGACATTGCTAGTATCACTGACGATGCAGAGCTGAAGGAATTGTACACGACAGGCATGTACAAAATCCTCAAAGGGCATCAGGCTCTTTGTGATGTGCTTAAAAGCAGATCCTCAACAGGAACCCTAGGAAAGAGGGTATTGCCTTTGAGAGGAAACTCAATGCTGATGGTACATATTGGAAGCCTGAGCAGTACCCCAAAACTACATGGGTTGCTGCAAAGGGACCTCCAGTTGATCCATCTAACTTATCTGGATTTGCATGTGAATCTCCTCATTCTGATGATGAGTCATTTGACTCCAACTATAAACTGTTCAAAAATCAGAATGGTGAAGTATTTGCTAGATATGTTGGCACTAACTGCAGGAACGGACTCCCACTTGAAGAAAATCTGGGTTCCCAAAAGATGCCTTGAAAATCTTCAGGTGAATGTCATCATGACGCCACCTGTGAAGAATAGGAACCCCAGATCAAATTCTTCATATGGACCAAATTCTCACATGGATCATATTCCTCAAAAGGATCAAAGTCCTCATATGAACATCATCGTGCTAACCCGTCTGTTTCGCAGGGAAGATCTAAGGATTATGGATATGTGCATTATTCTTCAAATCATTATGTCCATAAGTCCTCGAAGAATTTCTCTGCATACTCTTATGCTTACTCTAACCCCTCTTATGTGAAACGAAATGGACTGGCTTCTATGCCATCCTTCTCGTATGGAGCTCGCAGAATGATGAACTCTTTGCCACCCCTTCAGATGTGGGTGGTGAAGAAAAAGAACTAATCTCTTCTGCAGGGTCAGGTCTCCAGACATACGTAATCGTCTGAAGAATTTGCTGGAGACCTGAGTATGCCTGATAGGACGCAGGCTAATCATGAAGAAATGAACTTTCATTTCTCACATCCTCATATTGCTTTATCAGTTCTTTTACTTGATGAAATTGATCTGATGAATTGATGTCATATTCTTCACTGATGAAGTATATGAGTTTGTAAGCTGCACTAATTCATCTGCAGGATGATCAACCCAAAGCCACTGAGTGGGTCCTCGATAGTGGATGTACAAACCACATGACTGGTGACAAGAATCTATTGATGGATGCTCCATTATCTCCGTCGCATCAGAAGCATATCATTTTTGCTGACAAAGGCAAAAGTCAGGTATTGGGTCTAGGTAAGGTTGTGGTTACAAAGGATCGACACATGGACAAAGTCATGCTTGTTGAGTCCTTAGGATACAACCTTATGTCTGTCTCAATGCTTTGTTGATCTTGATATGGTTGTTGTCTTTGGCAAGTACCGTTGTGTTGTGGTTATGGAAGCTGACAATTCCAAAGTCTTCGAAGGCTTTAGGAGAGGAGACCTGTATATTGTTGATTTCTCTACAGGACCACAACCAGCCGTGTGCTTACTTGCAAAAGCTTCAGAAGGCTGGCTCTGGCATCGACGACTTGGTCATGCAGGCATGAGGAATTTGCACACGCTTGCAAGAAGAAGCATGTCATTGGCATCGAGAATGTCAAATTCCTCAAGGATCACCTATGCGGAGCCTGTGAAGCTGGAAAGATGACCAAGGCCAAGCATCCAGCGAAGACTATCATGACCACTACTCGTCCATTTGAATTGCTTCACATGGATCTCTTCGGTCCTAATCATTATTCTGCTGTTTCAAATGAAGCATCTCAATATGGCTTTGTTATTGTTGATGATTACTCTCGATACACATGGGTACACATTGTTACTTACAAACATGAAGTGCAGGAAGTCTTCAAACGATTTTCCTCGAGGGCTTCAACCAACTTTGGTGTGAAGATCAAGCACATCAGAAGTGACAATGGCACTGAGTTCAAGAATTCTGGTCTCGATGACTATCTTGATGAACTTGGTATTACTCATGAGTTATCTGCTCCTTACACTCCTCAGCAGAATGGCGTCGTGGAGCGCAAGAACAGGACTCTTGCTGAGATGGCTCGCACTATGCTTGATGAATACAAAACGCCTCGTCGGTTCTGGATTGAGGCAATTGATACTGCGTGCCACATCATCAACAGAGTATATCTTCACAAATTCTTCAAGAAGACTGCCTATGAACTCCTCACTGATAAGAAACCCAATGTAAGTTATTTCAAAGTCTTCAGGTGCTAAATGTTGGATTAGAGATCCTCATCACAACTCAAAATTTGCACCGAAAGCACATGAAGGTTTTATGCTTGGTTACGGAAAGGACTCGCACACCTACAGAGTCTTCAACAACGTTCTTCACAAGGTTGTTGAAACTGTAGATGTGCGGTTCGATGAAACTAATGGCTCGCAAAGAGAGCACCTACCTACTGTGATAGATGAACCAGCACCTGAGGAAACTATCAAGTTCAAGGCTACTGAGGATGTCATTCCTACTGAAGAATCTGCTGAAGAATTCATTCCAGAACATGAAGAACGTCGAGCTAATGCACCTGAAGAAAATACTGAAGAAAATGGTGCTGAAGAGAATGCTGATCAAATTCTTCAACGACAACCAGCTCATCCTCGCATTGCAAAAGAAGTGCAAGTTGAAAAGATCATCAATGACATCAAAGCGCCAGGTCCTCTCACACGCTCAAAAGCTTCACATTTATCTAACTTTTGTGGGCACTATGCTTTTGTCTCTATTACAGAGCCCACTAAGGTAGATGAAGCATTTCTGGAGCCTGAGTGGATTCAGGCCATGCAAGAAGAATTACATCAGTTCGAGCTCAACAATGTCTGGGAACTGGTCAAACGTCCAGATCCTCGCAAGCACAATATCATCGGCACAAAGTGGATCTACCGCAACAAGCAAGATGAAAATGGCCTTGTGGTGAGGAATAAGGCACGGCTTGTAGCTCAAGGCTACACACAGGTTGAAGGAATTGATTTTGATGAAACTTTTGCACCTGTTGCTAGACTTGAGGCTATTCGCATATTACTTGCTTATGCTAACCATCATGATATCACTTTATATCAAATGGATGTGAAAAGTGCATTCCTCAATGGTAAGCTTGAGGAAGAAGTATATGTTGCTCAACCCCCAGGTTTTGAAGATCCAAAGAATCCTGACAAAGTCTTCAGACTCAACAAGGCCCTCTATGGCCTCAAGCAGGCCCCACGGGCGTGGTATGATACCTTGAAGGAATTCCTCATGAAGAAAGGCTTCAAACCCGGTTCACTCGACCCTACTCTTTTCACTAAATCTTATGATGGTGAATTGTTTGTGTGCCAAATATATGTTGATGATATTATCTTTGGCTGTACTGACCAACGTTATAGTGATGAATTTGCCTATATGATGAGTGAAGAATATCAAATGTCTATGATGGGAGAGTTGAAATTCTTCTTAGGTCTTCAAATTCGTCAACAACGCAATGGCATATTCATATCTCAGGAGAAATACCTCAAGGATGTACTGAGGAAATTCGGCATGCAAGATTGCAAAGGCGTCAAAATTCCTATGCCCACAAATGGCCATCTGTGCACTGATGAAAATGGTATCGACTTCGATCATAAGGTATACCGCTCCATGATTGGCTCTTTATTGTACTTATGTGCATCTAGGCCAGACATAATGCTTAGTGTTTGCATGTGTGCCCGATTTCAAGCTACACCGAAGGAATCACACCATAAGGCTGTGAAGCATATTCTTCGATATCTAGCTCACACACCAACACTTGGATTATGGTACCCCAAGGGCTCGGCTTTTGATCTCATTGGATATTCTGACTCTGACTATGCTGGTGATCGTGTGGACGCAAGTCAACATCTGGTACATGTCATTTCCTCGGACGATCTTTGGTCTGTTGGTCCTCGAAGAAACAGAACTGCGTATCACTATCTACTGCTGAAGCTGAGTACATTGCCGCTGGTTCTTGCTGTGCTCCAATTGCTATGGATGAAGCAAACTCTCAAGGACTACGGCGTCAACATGAAGAATGTGCCTCTCTTCTGTGACAATGAGAGTGCCATCAAGATTGCTCACAACCTCATTTCAGCACTCGAAGACAAAGCACATTTTCGGTGTCAAAACCGGCGGATGTCGGGTAGGGGGTCCCGAACTGTGCGTCTAGGCCGAGATGGTAACAGGAGGCAGGGAACACGATGTTTTACCCAGGTTCGGGCCCTCTTAATGGAGGTAATACCCTACTCCTACTTGATTAATATTGATGATATGGGTAGTACAAGAGTAGATCTACCACGAGATCAAGGAGGCTAAACCCTAGAAGCTAGCCTATGGTATGATTGTTGTGTATGGAGTTGATTGCCTATGGACTACAACCCTCCGGTTTATATAGACACCGGATAGGGTTAGGGTTACATAAAGTTGGTTACAATGGTAGGAGATCTTGAATATCCGCATCGCCAAGCTTGCCTTCCACGCCAAGGAAAGTCCCACCGGACACGGGACGAAGTCTTCAATCTTGTATCTTCATAGTCCAGGAGTCCGGTTGAAGGTATAGTCCGGCTACCCGAACACCCCCTAATCCAGGACTCCCTCAGTAGCCCCCGAACTAGGCTTCAATGACGACGAGTCTGGCGTGCAGATTGTTCAGCATTGCAAGGCGGGTTCTTCTCCAAATTATGTACCTGTAGGAATAATGTCTGATTTTTGTAATGTAGTGTTCCTCGGCTTCCACGCCCAATAATGGCGTCTTACACGTGTCAAACGAATGCGAAAAGCTGGGGCGTTTTTACATCCATGCCCCTAGCCATATAAACGAGCCGCCTATTTAACGGGATGGGGATTTAGGTCCAAACCACATCTTCTCCTTTTCGCGAGTTATCATCAGAGCGCTTCCAGCAAAGGTCCATTCCAACATGACCAGCCGTCGCAGCTCCTCCCCTCGCCCCTCCGGTCCCAGACCCGAGCCGGTCTCGCCACCTATAATGGCAGAAAACAAGCGGAGAGCACCCCCAGTCCTTCTAAAGGAGAGCGGGTGTGCCTCGTCCCCTATCTAATAAGGGGACTGGGATTTCCAATTCACCCATTTCTCCGCGGGCTTCTGGAGTTCTACGGCCTCCAGCTGCACAACCTCACGCCCGCCTCCGTATTGCATATTGCGGGTTTCGTCACCCTTTGCGAGCTATTTTTAGGCGTTGAGGCTCATTTCGCACTGTGGAAGAGGTTATTCTGCCTGGTGCCCCGTTCTAAAGAGGGGTCTATATACCAAGTGGGCGGAGCCAAAGTATGGTGCATCGCTGGGACCGGATACCTATCCGGAACCCCGAAGAAGGCGTCCGAGGACTGGCCTTCGGAATGGTTTTATATAGATGACGTCCCGCTACCGGACCCTATCCGGGTCGGTCTCCCTGAGTTCAACAGTGCTCCATTGAAGAAACGCTTGAGCTGGCGTCCACGGAGCTCTCAGAGAGAAAGCGACAGAGACGTCCTTTACCTGATGGGCCGGATAAGACTGTTGGCTCATTCCGGACTAACCATGATTGGAGTCATGGCCGCATGCATTATGCGGGGGGTGCAGCCACTTCAATATAGAGGCCACCCCATGTGGGATTTCAACGGGGAGGATGACGCCACCCGTTATGGTCGTAAGGGGTCGGCTTCAGCTGCCGCCCTAGTAAAGATCTTATCCTCTTTGTACAAGGGAGAAAAGGAGGAATTCCTCCGCGTCAACCCGCAGGCCGGATTTACTATGTACGATCCTCCAAGTTGGGTAAGTGAGCAACTGCGCTTGCCCGTTTGTTTTGTACTCCCACGGTTAGATATGTAGTCTAACGACTTCAATGCAGGAACTGCGACAGGTGGTAAAGGATATAAACAGCCGCCATCCACAACCCGAGGACCCAGAACGGTCCCTCGATCCGGACTCCGAAGAGGATCCGGACATATCGGTGGAGCTTATCGACGGGGTGTTCCATCAGCTAAGCAAGGACAATACCTTGGTAGCCATCATGGCTGATTACCCAGGGTTAATCCCGGCCTCCCAAGTGACAGAAACCGGAATCTCATTCCCTTGAGAGAGATTCCACTCTCACGTATTCCGGTGTTTCTGACGACAACCGTGTTTTGCAGGGGAGATTTCCGAGGCGGGAGGCCGAACCTGCGGGGGCTAGCCAACGAGGGGTCGCAGGGCCCCGGGGGTAAAAAGGAATATAGTCCGGACTGAGATGCCGACGCAAAGGTATAGCACACCCTCTGATTCCCTGGTGTTATTCTGTCCGGGCATATTAACGTTCGTGCTATCTTCAGAACGAAGAGACCTCGCCGGACTATATCCGGAGAGGTTGCCAATCGCGCCTCCACCAGCCAGGCTCCAACGTCTGGCCAGGAAGCGGAGGCGAGCACAAGGCGCGCACCGGACGCTCCTCCGACAGAGGATGCGGACAGGCTGTCTGCCACAAATTCTGAAGTGGAGAGTGCCATGAACCACAGGCGTCGCCGGACAGTTCTACGCGACGCTTGTTTCTCCCAAGAGGCTTTAGATGCCTTTAATTCGGGAGATGCGTACCTCCGTGCCGCTCAAAATGGTTTAGCCAGGGCCACGGAGCAGTATGTAAAAGACATACGGGTAAGAAAATTTTGGTCAATATATATATACCCATGGCCCCCGAGACTTGAAACAGTTAGAGCAACTGATTTAAGGATCATTTAATATTCAGGTTCTTACAGAGAAGAATACTGTACTGTCCCAGGAGCTGGAAAAGTGCAAGGCCCAACTAGAGGCCGCACTAGCCGCAGCAGGGGAGCCCAAAGAGACCCCCTCAGGTAAGATACACTTCGAAAGATTAGTATTGTGCGGTGTGGGTGCAAATCTGACAAATCATGTTGCAGATGGCGCCGGACTCGATCCGGAAAAGCAACAACTCTTACGCCGGCTAAAGGCCGGTGAGAGTACGTTGACAAAGGTGAGGCGAGAGAAGAATGATCTTCAGGATGCCAACACCAAGCTGGACGTCGAACTTAAAGATGTTCGTGGCCAGCTGTCGGACTCCACGAAGGAGAATCAGCGGCTTCGACGCGGCATTTTTAGTAAGTGCTTGAACGAACTTTGAAAAAAGAGTTCGGCGAGGAAGTCGACTAACAGAGTAATGTCTGTAGGTATGCTCACAGGTCGTCCTGCAGAGGAGATGCCCGGTTCTACGGGTGACCTTCTTCCCGAACTCATGCAACTGCACGAGCGAATTCGGCAGGCGATGCGAGGTGTTGCCCAAGCCTTATGGCCTGCCCACTCCATGCCCGAGGGCCTTGGAGAGCTTGCGGAGAAGCTGAAGGGAGCTCGGCGGCGCTTCCGGTTGTGGAAGATATCGGCCTGCCGACAAGGCGCTAACGCTCGGCTGGGCCATGGTGAAGACCCGTTTTACGAAGTTTGACCCAAACCACATGGCCGAGGTCGGACCTGTGGGGCCTGACGGGAAGGGGATCCCTGTAAGCTTAGTATATGGCCAAGTAGAGTTAGCCGCGAAGTATTCCCAGCAGGACTGTAAATTAGACAGCCTGTTAGATGGTGTAGAAGAGGAATACAATCATTCAGAATGACTATGTAATTTTGAATTGACATGTGCAATGCCTTCTAGCCGGATTGTAGATCGTTTGTCGTTGCCGACCTTTTCGCTTCAACCTCGGGACCTGACGGTCTAGAGTGTGTCCGAATACCATAGCGGTTATATAAGAACCATGGTATGCGTGGAGACCAGGCGTAGGGGTCATTAGTGCTTTATCAGACAAGTGCCCAACTAGTTATGTTATATTACATGGTTAGTAAGAAACATCTTCCAGAGAGAATAGTTCCGTTAGGGGTTCCTTTCGCTGGGAGGCATGCCCTAAAGTGCATGTCCGGACTGCGTAAAAAGACGCAGAAAAAAAGCATCTGGGGGCGCATAAAATGAGTAAAAAGATCATCTTTTATCTCACCGACCGAATATTCCCTTAAGAATGCTAGCTTTCGGCTTCACCCAGTCTGAGGTACACATCTGGCTGACCCGGCAGTAACAATCGCAGAGGTGCTCCCTTTACCGCCTAGCCGAACAATCGGGAACGTAGGGGTAAGCACAGGAGCCAGGCAACCCAGCTTGGCCAAAACTTAAGTCATATCGATGCATATAATGGTGAAGAAAAAGGTACATGCGGAAGTTTGACGCATGTGTTGGGCATGAAGCCCATATAAATAAGCTTCTGTTAAAGAAGCCCCCAGGTTTAATGAGCGCGAGTAGCGCGTCACTAGATGAGCCTTTAAGGGCTATAAAAGAAAAGAGGGGAAGGAGAGAAATGTAAGACAGAAAAATGCAAAAAAATGGACAGAGGAAGGAGACAAACACAGAGTCCAGCGCTAGGCATAGAATCTTCGGAGACGGGTGGCGTTCCACGGGTTTGGCTCGAGTCGGTTATCCGACGCATCTCGCAGGCGGTACGCCCCGCTAGTCAGGACTTGGTCGATTATGAATGGACCTTCCCACTTGGGCTTGAGTTTGTCCTTTTTCTTATCTGGCAGGCATAGAACTAGTTCGCCAACATTGTAATTTTTGGCCCGTACTTCTCTGCTTTGATATCTTCAGGCCTGCTGTTGATAAAATGCGGAACGGGCTTTTGCCACGTCACGCTCCTCCTCCAGGGCGTCCAAGTTGTCCTGCTGATTGAGCTCGGCTTCTCTTTCTTCGTACATGCGCACTCTAGGTGAGTCATGAATTATGTCGCAGGGCAGAACTGCCTCTGCGCCGTACACCATAAAAATGGTGTGTATCCGATGGTGCGATTTGGCGTGGTCCGCAGCCCCCATTGCACGGAGTCGAGATCCTCTACCCAGTGCGTGTTAGATTCCTTGAGGGACCGCACCAGTCTGGGTTTAATGCCGCTCATGATAAGACCATTTGCATGTTCGACCTGGCTGTTGGTTTGTGGGTGATAGACGGAAGCATAATCGAGCTTGATGCCCATGTTTTTGCACCAGAGTTTTACCTCGTCGGCGGTAAAGTTTGTACCGTTATCGGTTATGATGCTGTGGGGGACGCCATAACGGTGTACAACCCCGGATATGAAGTCTATCACAGGTCCGGATTCGGCCGTTTTAACAGGTTTGGCTTCTATCCATTTGGTGAATTTATCCACCATGACCAGTAAGTATTTTTTTTCTATCGGTCCCACCTTTAAGGGGTCCGACCATGTCAAGCCCCCAGCCGCAAAAGGCCAGGTGATGGGTATAGTTTGGAGTGCGGTGGGTGGCATATGGCTTTGGTTGGCAAAAAGTTGGCAACCAGCGCATCGTTGGACTAGGTCCTGAGCGTCTGCCCGGGCCGTCGGCCAATAAAAGCCTGTACGGAAAGCCTTGCTAACAAGGGACCGAGCAGCGGCATGGTGACCACCGAGTCCGGCATGAATTTCAGCCAGAAGGTTCCGCCCTTCCTCTTCGGAGATGCACCTTTGAAGGACTCCGGTAGTGCTTTTCTTATAAAGCTCTCCCTCATGGACTCTATAGGCTTTAGATCACCGCACTATGCAGCGGGCCTCGTTTTGGTCCTCCGGGAGTTCCTGCCTAGTAAGGTAGGCTAGGAATGGTTCTATCCACGAGGCGATGACCGCCATTATTACGTGGGCTGAAGGTGTAATTTCATTGGCAGAGCCTCCAATTGTGTCAGATTGTTCCGCGTCGAGTGGTGCGGCTGGGTCCGGGCTGTTATTTGCGGGTTCCCCCTCCCATGCTACGGATGGCTTGAACAATCTTTCCAAAAAGATGTTCGGGGGGACTGCATCGCATTTTGCGCCGATGCGTGCCAAGACGTCCGCTACTTGATTGTTTTCTCGGGCTATATGGTGAAACTCCAGCCCTTCGAATCGAGCTGACATTTTTAGGACGGCGTTGCGGTAAGCTGCCATTTTTGGGTCCTTGGCGTCGAAGTCTCCATTTATTTGGGATATCGCAAGGTTTGAATCCCCGCGTACCTCTAGGCGCTGGATACCCATGGATACTGCTATCCGGAGACCATGTAGGAGGGCCTCATATTCGGCTGCATTGTTGGAATCCATGTACATGATCTAGAGCACATATAGGACTGTGTCTCCTGTGGGGGACGTCAGGACGACGCCAGCCCCCAGTCCGGCCAGCATTTTGGAGCCATCGAAATGCATAATCCAGTTTGAATATGTGCCGTACTCTTTAGGGAGCTCGGCCTCCGTCCATTCTGCGACGAAGTCGACCAAAACTTGCGATTTAATAGCTCGCCGTGGCTTATAGGTTATGTCGAACGGGAGGAGCTCGATGGCCCATTTTGCAATCCGGCCCGTTGTGTCGCGGTTGTTGATAATATCGTTGAGTGGTACTTCCGAGGCTACTGTTATGGAACACTCTTGAAAGTAGTGTCGTAGCTTCCGGGATGCCATGAATACTGCGTATGCAATCTTTTGATAATGCGGGTACCGTGATTTGCATGGAGTGAGGACAGTGGATACGTAGTAGACCGGCCTTTGAAGGGGGAATTTGTGTCCATCCGTTTCCCGCTCGACAACGAGCACTGCACTGACAACTTGATGTGTTGCTGCAATGTACAATAACATTGGTTCGCCGGTGATTGGCGCGGCCAGGACTGGGTTTGTTGCCAATATGGCTTTTATTTCATCAAGTCCGGCCGTGGCGGCATCCGTCCACTCGAAGTGTTCGGTGCGCTGAAGGAGGCGATAGAGGGGTAGTTCCTTTTCTCCCAAGCGGGAGATGAAGCGGCTTAAAGCCGCCACGCATCCGGTTAATTTTTGTATTTGTTTAAGGTCCTTTGGGACATCCAATTGTGACAAAGCTCGGATCTTGGCTGGGTTTGCTTATATTCCTCTACCAGATACAATGAAGCCCAAGAGCTTTCCGGCTGGAACACCGAAGATGCATTTTTCTGGGTTGAGCTTGATGTCATATTGTCAGAGGTTATCGAATGTAAGCCTCAAGTCGTTTACTAGGGATTCGACATGTCTTGATTTGAGGACCACATCATCCACATACGCCTCCACTGTTTTGCCGATCTGGTTTGCCAGACATGTCTGGATCATGCGCTGATATGTTGCGCCGGCGTTTTTTAGCCCGACGGGCATTGTGTTGAAGCTGAATGGGCCGTATGGTGTGATGAATGCTGTTGCAGCTTGGTCTGATTCTGCCATCTTTATTTGATGGTAATCGGAGTATGCGTCGAGGTAACACAACAAGTCGTGTCCTGCAGTGGCATCGATAATTTGATCGATGCGGGGGAGGGGGAAGGGATCCTTTGGGCAAGCCTTGTTAAGGTCTTTAAAATCGACACACAGGCGCCAGGATTTGTCCTTCTTTGGTACCATCACCAAGTTTGCTAGCCAGTCCAGATGTTTTATGTCTCTAATGAATCTGGCTTCCAATAGCTTGGCTAGCTCCTCTCCCATGGCCTGTCTCTTGGGTTCGGAAAAACGCCGAAGGGCTTGTTTGACAGGTTTGAATCCTTTTAGGATATTTAAGCTGTGTTCGGCCAGCCTGCGTGGGATCCCTGGCATGTCTGAAGGGTGCCAGGCGAAAATATCCCAGTTCTCTCATAGGAACTCTCGCAGTGCGGCGTCTACATCAGGGTTCAGTCGTGCCCCGATGGAAGCTGTTTTATCGGGGTCCGTTGGATGGACCGGGAATTTGACTATTTCGTCAGCTGGCTTGAAGGATGTGGATTTGGATCTCTTATCGAGTATCACATCATCCCTGTTAACCGTGGAGCGCAGCGCAGTCAGTTCCTCGGTCGCTAAGGCTTCGGATAGTGCCTCAAGGGCTAATGCGGCCGTCTTGTTTTCGGCGCAGAGTGCTATGTCCGGATCACTAGCTAGAGTGATAATTCCATTCGGCCCGGGCATCTTAAGCTTCATGTACCCGTAATGGGGTATTGCTTGGAAGATTGTGAATGCTTCCCGCCCTAGTAAAGCGTGATGTCCTCTCTTAAACGGGGCCACCTGAAACGTGACTTCTTCAGACATGTAATTATCCGGCATGCCGAACACCACATCTAGTGTGATTTTTCCTGTGCAGCGCGCTTCCTGACTAGGGATTATTCCTCTAAAGGTTGTGCTGCTTCGCTCGATGCGGTTCTAGTCTATTTCCATTTTTTGAAGGGTTTCCTCATAAATGAGGTTCAGTCCGCTGCCTCCATCCATGAGCACCTTGGTGAGGCAAAAGCCGTCCACTATGGGACTGAGGACCAATGCGGCTGGTGCTCGGGCTATTCGGAATCTAGGTTCATCACTTGCGTTGAAGGTAATAGCAGTGTCACTCCACGGATTTATTGTTGCAACTTGAAAGAATTCGGCAAGGCTGCGGAGTGTTCTTTTTCGCATATTATTTGATGCGAAAGTCTCGAAGACTGTGAGAACAGTACTGGTGTCCTCGGGCTGGCTTTCTGCGGCCTCCAAAATTAAGAGGTCCTCGCCAATTTTGGCCACCTGCCGGAGTATCCAACATGCTCTAAGGCTGTGAGTTGGTGTGGCGTCCTCTGTACTGTGAATTCTACAGGGTCCATCAAGCCACCTTTCCAGTACGGTTCCATGCCCTGTCGAGGGTTTTGGCTTTTTGGTGTTTATCCCGGGTGTCCTACGATGATGCACCCTCTTAGTTCGGACGGGATTACTATTCAAGGCCTGATTATCCCAAAATTTTATTTCGGTTTTCCAGGCACCTTCCATCACACAGTATTTTTGTACTATGGACGCCAAGTCAGCGAAGCGTGTGATATCACGACGACTTACGGCGTTAAGGATTCCCTCGTCCGTGCAATTACTGCAGAAAATAGAGATTGCGTCTCCCTCGCGGCAATCCTTTATCATGTTCATAACCAGGAGGAATCTGGCCCAGTAATGATGTACTGTTTCCTCGGGCCTCTACCTGATTTGGGAGAGATCGCTTATGTTCGGGTGGGCGGGTGTCGTTGAATCTGAAACCTCACCCAACCCAAGATTCGGAGGCCGAAGAGTTTCTGAACTCTGAAGTTCGGATTCTTGGATGTTGTCCGACGAATCTAGCCCGTTGCCTGATCCTAAGCTCAGGTCTTGAGTTACATCCTCCTCTCCGCGGGTATCCGGCTTGGAGGAGTCGGGAATTCGGACGTAGCTAGTCCTTAAAATAGATGAAGGGTCGCCGCACTGCGCCTCTACCACGGCAACGTGGTGGGTGACTTGGGGAGAGTTAATTTCTCTTAGATCGGGTTTATGCCCAACCTGGTCGTAATCCGTAGCGACCCCCAGGGCGGCGGTGCGATCCAAGAGCTCGTTTACGGAAGAGAGCTCCATTGGATCTAGCTGCTCGATGAGCTCCGAGCTGACGTGTGGGTTGCTTTTGATGACCCGAGAGGTCACCATCGGCACAACAGCCGAACAGGTGGTCATGAGAAAACCACCTAGCCGGAGGGTTTGACCGATAGCCAAGGCTCCCTTAGCAACGGCGCCGTCTTTAAAGATGGGAGGAGGCATCCTTCCTGATTGTGACGGCACAGAGGAACCCTCAATGAAAGCACCAATGTCGGTGTCAAAACCGGCGGATCTCGGGTAGGGGGTCCCGAACTGTGCGTCTAGGCCGGATGGTAACAGGAGGCCGGGAACACTTTGTTTTACCCAGGTTCGGGCCCTCTCGATGGAGGTAATACCCTACTCCTGCTTGATTAATATTGATGATATGGGTAGTACAAGAGTAGATCTACCACGAGATCAAGGAGGCTAAACCCTAGAAGCTAGCCTATGGTATGATTGTTGTGTATGGAGTTGATTGCCTACGGACTACAACCCTCCGGTTTATATAGACACCGGATAGGGTTAGGGTTACACAGAGTCGGTTACAATGGTAGGAGATCTTGAATATCCGCATCGCCAAGCTTGCCTTCCACGCCAAGGAAATTCCCCTCCGGACACGGGACGAAGTCTTTAATCTTGTATCTTCATAGTCCAGGAGTCCGTCTGAAGGTATAGTCCGGCTACCCGAACACCCCCTAATCCAGGACTCCCTCACTTGGCCCATTCAGCGGGAAATTCCTCACCTCTTCTGATGCTAGAGGGGTCAGCTTCTTGGCTAGGTGCCAGTGGAGGTCTTGGGCATGGAGGGTGTACATCGAATTTCTTCATGTACTTGGGTGTGACATAGCGATGTTCCCTCCATTCTCTGGCCTATCTCCTCTCAATCTTCTGAATGTGCACTTTGCGCTCATTCTTTGTTTCCTCAGGGGGTGTGTAGTGCCCTGCATAGATGTCTTCAGAGATTTCAAAAGCGGTGTTGACCTCCAATTTCTTCCCTCCCTTCTGTGGTTTCTTGCCATCTGTCATATTCTTCAGCTAAGGATTTTGAATGATTGAGTTCTCTGAAGAAGTATGCAAATTTTTTTCAAGGAACGCTGCAAATGAGTTAAGTTGATGAGAACCTAGTATTTCAGCAGCGGACATGAGTACCTATGAACAGAGTATAGGTGCGAAGAATTTGGAGAGGTCATATGCATTCTCAGAAGTTTTGCAAAAAGAACAGGTTTGAGGAATTTGACCAGAGGTGTATTGATGAATTTCACTAAGCGTTCTTTGACTTAGGTTCCAGAATTGTGTAGATTAAGAAATCCACACAATTGAGGATCTTGAAGAAAAAAATGTTGCTTAGAGAAACAAATCAAGAACAGATGCATGAGAGGTGTTTAAAGTGTGGAAGTTGAAGAATAAACACCTTTTGAAGATTTTGTAGAAATCATCAGAATCAACAAGGGCGGTAAAAGTAACTTTTAATTACCCTTGATGAAGAACACGATGAACTGGGAGTAGTAGATTGGAAGTTCGTCAGTCCAGATCTTCCACGCCCTAACTTGGCGGAGGAAGACAGCTAAGGCGGCGGTGGAGTGAAGAAATCCGCGGCCGGGGCAAGTACGACGGCGACGAGGTCGAGGTAGTGAAGCTCTTCCTCACCGGATACAATGGAAGTGGCGGCAGTGCTAGGTTAGGAAGCTCGAGCCAGGGGAAGTGATGTCGAGTAGGGTAAATGCAGTCTGAGGAGGTGAGGGGTATATATAGCCGAGGTGAAAAACCGCTCGTCCGAGGAAAATGGACGAACGTGCCCCTGACTCTTCTCATCCTAGCGACATGTGTCACCCATGTACAGAGCGGTGGCGATCGTGGGAGATCGTGGGTGAATAGATAAATCCTATCATGGCATGTGGAACGGTTTAGGCGGCAAAGACCGAAAATTTAGATAAGAAAATTTTAATGTTTCGTTATCAAATTCTTCAGCTGACAAGGACATAGTGAAGACTTTGAACAGGTTTAAAATAGAACGCACATGAAGAATTTGTGAACAGACTGGGTTGAGTTTAGCATAGAGGGGGAAGGGTCAGATAACATTCAATTAACAGA
>NC_053025.1:30011916-30025918 GCF_003073215.2 Triticum urartu
AAAAAGAGAGAGATCAGTTGAAATTGGATTCAATGAACAGGGTTCTTTCTGAAGATCAAAAAGCAATCACTATACCGCGTTGTGGTTTTTGATGCGTAGGTAAGAACGGTTCTTGCTCAGCCCGTAGCAGCCACGTAAAACTTGCAACAACAAAGTAGAGGACGTCTAACTTGTTTTTGCAGGGCATGTTGTGATGTGATATGGTCAAGACGTGATGAGATATAAATTGTTGTATGAGATGATCATGTTTTGTTAAAGTTATCGGCAACTGGCAGGAGCCTTATGGTTGTCTCTTTATTGCATAAGATGCAAGCGCCATATAATTGCTTTACTTTATCGCTATGCGATAGCAATAGTTGCAAAAGCAATAGTTGGTGAGACGACCATGTGATGACACATTGATAGAGATCAAGATGATGGAGATCATGGTGTCATGCCGGTGACGATAGAGATCATGACGGTGTTTTGGAGATGGAGATCAAAGGCACAAGATGATGATGGCCATATCATGTCACATATTTTGATTGCATGTGATGTTTATCCTTTATGTATCTTATTTTGCTTAGTTCGGCGGTAGCATTATAAGATGATCTCTCACTAAATTTCAAGGTATAAGTGTTCTCCCTGAGTATGCACCATTGCGACAGTTCGTCGTGCGAGACACCACGTGATGATCGGGTGTGATAAGCTCTACGTTCACATACAACGGGTGCAAGCCAGTTTTGCACACGCAGAATACTCGGGTTAAACTTGACGAGCCTAGCATATGCAGATATGGCCTCGGAACACTGAGACCGAAAGGTCGAGCGTGAATCATATAGTAGATATGATCAACATAGTGATGTTCACCATTGAAAACTACTCCATCTCACGTGATGATCGGACATGGTTTAGTTGATTTGGATCACGTGATCATTTAGATGACTAGAGGGATGTCTATCTAAGTGGGAGTTCTTAAGTAATATGATTAATTGAACTTTAATTTATCATGAACTTAGTCCTGATAGTATTTGCATATCTATGTTGTAGATCAATAGCTTGCGATGTAGCTCCCCGTTTATTTTTGATATGTTCCTAGAGAAAAAGTTGAAAGATGATAGTAGCAATGATGCGGACTTGGTCCGTGATCTGAGGATTATCCTCATTGCTGCACAGAAGAATTATGTCCTTGATGCACCGCTAGGTGACGGACCTATTGCAGGAGCAGATGCAGACATTATGAACGTTTGGCAAAGCTCGGTATGATGACTACTTGATAGTTTAGTGCACCATGCTTTACGGCTTAGAACCGGGACTTCAAAAATGTTTTGAACACCACAGAGCATATAAGATGTTCTAAGAGTTGAAATTGGTATTTCATACTCATGCCCGTGTCGAGAGGTAGAGACCTCTGACAGTACTTTGCCTACAAGATGGAGGAGAATAGCTCAACCAGTGAGCATGTGCTCAGATTGTCTGGGTACTACAATTGCTTGAATCAAGTGGGAGTTAATCTTCCAGATAAGATAGTAATTGACAAAGTTCTCTAGTCACTATCACCAAGTTACTAGAACTTAGTGATGAACTATAATATGCAAGGGATGACGAAAACGATTCCCGAGCTCTTCGTGATGCTGAAATCGACGAAGGTAGAAATCAAGAAAAGCATCAAATGTTGATGGTTGACAAAACCACTAGTTTCAAGTAAAAGGGCAAGGGAAAGAAAGGGAACTTCAAGAAGAATGGCAAGCAAGTTGCCACTCCCATGAAGAAGCCCAAAGAGACCCAAGCCTGAAACTGAGTGCTTCTACTGCAAAGGAAATGGTCACTGGAAGTGGAACTGCCTAGATACTTGGCGGATAAGAAGGATGGCAAAGTGAACAAAGGTATATTTGATATACATGTTATTGATGTGTACTTTACTAGTGTTTATAGCAACCCCTCAGTATTTGATACTGGTTCAGTTGCTAAGAGTAGTAACTCGAAACGGGAGTTGCAAAATAAACAGAGACTAGTTAAGGGCGAGGTGATGATGAGAGTTGGAAGTGATTCCAAGGTTGATAAGATCACCATCGCACACTCCCTTTACCTTCGGGATTAGTGTTGAACCTAAAATAAATGTTATTTGGTGTTTGCGTTGAGCATAAATATGATTGGATCATGTTTATTGCAATACAGTTATTCATTTAAGTCAAAGAATAATTGTTGTTCTATTTACATGAATAAAACCTTCTATGGTCATACACTCAATATAAATGGTTTATTGAATCTCGATCGTAGTGATACACATATTCATAATATTGAAGCCAAAAGATGCAAAGTTAATAATGATAGTGCAACTTATTTGTGGCACTGCCGTTTAGGTCATATTGGTGTAAAGCGCATGAAGAAACTCCATGCTGATGGGACTTTTGGAATCACTTGATTATGAATCATTTGATGCTTGCGAACCATGCCTCATGGGCAAGATGACTAAGACTCCGTTCTCTAGAACAATGGAGCGAGCAACTGACTTATTGGAAATAATACATACTGATGTATGCGATCCGATGAGTGTTGAGGCTCGGCGGGTATCGTTATTTTCTGACCTTCACAGATGATTTGAGCAGATATGGGTATATCTACTTGATTGAAACATAAGTCTGAAACATTTGAAAAGTTCAAAGAATTTCAGAGTGAAGTGGAATCAATCATCGTAACAAGAAAATAAAGTTTCTACGATCTGATCACGGAGACGAATATTTGAGTTACGAGTTTGGTCTTCATTTGAAACAATGTGGAATAGTTTCGCAACTCACGCCACCTGGAACACCACAGCGTAATGGTGTGTCCGAACTCATAACCGTACTTTATTAGATATGGTGCGATCTATGATGTCTCTTACCGATTTACCTCTATTTTGGGGTTATGCATTAGAGACAGCTGCATTCACGTTAAATAGGGCACCATCTAAATCCGTTGAGACGACACCATGTATGAACTGTGGTTTAGCAAGAAACCTAAGTTCGTTTCTTAAAGTTTGGGGTTGCGATGCTTATGTGAAAAGTTTCATCCTGATAAGCTCAACCAAATCAGAGAAATGCATCTTCATAGGATACCCAAAAAGAACTGTTGGGTACACCTTCTATCACAGATCCGAAGGCAAGATATTCGTTGCTAAGAATGGATCCTTTCTAGAGAAGGAGTTTCTCTCGAAAGAAGTGAGTGGGAGGAAAGTAGAACTTGATGAGGTAATTGTACCTTCTCCCGAATTGGAAAGTAGTTCATCATAGAAATCAGTTCCAGTGATTCCTACACCAATTAGTGAGGAAGCTAATGATGATGATCATGAAACTTCAGATCAAGTTACTACCGAACCTCGTAGGTCAACCAGAGTATGGTCGCACCAGAGTGGTACGGTAATCCTTTCTGGAAGTCATGTTACTAGACCATGACGAACCTACAAACTATGAGGAAGCGATGATGAGCCCAGATTCCGCAAATGGCTTGAGGCCATGAAATCTGAGATGGGATCCATGTATGAGAACAAAGTATGGACTTTGATTGACTTTGCCCGATGATCGGTGAGTCATTAAGAATAAATGGATCTTCAAGAGGAAGACAGACGCTGATAGTAGTGTTACTATCTACAAAGCTCGAATTGTCGCAAAATGTTTTCGACAAGTTCAAGGTTGACTACGATGAGATTTTCTCACTCGTATCGATGCTTAAAAGTCTATCCGAATCATGTTAGCAGTTGCCACATTTTATGAAATCTGGCAAATGGATGTCAAAACTGCATTCCTTAATGGATTTCTTAAAGAAGAGTTGTATATGATGCAACCAGAAGGTTTTGTCGATCCTAAAGGTGCTAACAAAGTGAGCAAGCTCCAGCGATCCATCTATGGACTGGTGCAAGCATCTCGGAGTTGGAATATATGCTTTGATAAAGTGATCAAAGCATATGGTTTTATACAGACTTGCGGTGAAGCCTGTATTTACAAGAAAGTGAGTGGGAGCACTACAACATTTCTGATAAGTATATGTGAATGACATATTGTTGATCGGAAATAATGTAGAATTTTCTGGAAAGCATAAAGGAGTTTTTTTCAAAGAAAGACCTCGGTGAAGCTACTTACATATTGAGCATCAAGATCTATAGAGATAGATCAAGACGCTTGATATATTTTCAATGAGTACATACCTTGACAAGATTTTGAAGTAGTTCAAAATGGAAAAGTCAAAGAAGGAGTTCTTGCCTGTGTTTGCAAGGTGTGAAGTTGAGTAAAGACTCAAACCGACCGACAGGCAGAAAATAGAAAGAGAATGAAAAGTCATTCCCTATGCCTCAGTCATAGGTTCTATAAAGTATGCTATGCTGTGTACCAGACCTATTGTGTACCTCACCATAAGTTTGGCAAGAGGGTACAATAGTGATCCAGGAGTGGATCACTGGACAACGGTCAAAAATATCCTTAGTGGAATAAGGAAATGTTTCTCGGTTATGGAGGTGACAAAGAGTTCGTCGTAAAGAGTTACGTCGATGCAAGCTTTGACACCGATCTGGATGACTCTAAGTCTCGATCTAGATACATATGAAAGTGGGAGCAATTAGCTAGAGTAGCTCCGTGCAAAGCATTGTAGACATAGAAAATTTGCAAAATACATAGGCTCTGAATGTGGCAGACCCGTTGACTAAATTTCTCTCACAAGCAAAACATGATCACTCTTTGGGTGTTAATCACATAGCGATGTGAACTAGATTATTGACTCTAGTAAACCCTTTGGGTATTAGTCACATGGAGATGTGAACTAATCACATAAAGATGTGAACTAGATTATTGACTCTAGTGCAAGTGGGAGACTGAAGGAAATATGCCCTAGAGGCAATAATAAAGTTATTTTTATTTCCTTATATCATGATAAATGTTTATTATTCATGCTAGAATTTTATTAACCGGAAACTTAGTACATGTGTGAATACATAGACAAACAGAGTGTCACTAGTATGCCTCTACTTGACTAGCTCGTTGAATCAAAGATGGTTAAGTTTCCTAGCCATAGACATGAGTTGTCATTTGATTAACGGGATCACATCATTAGAGAATGATGTGATTGACTTGACCCATTCCGTTAGCTTAGCACGATGATCGTTTAGTTATGTTGCTACTGTTCTTCATGACTTATACATGTTCCTCTAGACTATGAGATTATGCAACTCCCGAATACCGGAGGAACGCCTTGTGTGCTATCAAACGTCACAACAACTGGGTGATTATAAAGATGCTCTACAGGTGTCTCCGATGGTGTTTGTTGAGTTGGCATAGATCAAGATTAGGATTTGTCACTCCGTGTATCGGAGAGGTATCTCTGGGCCCTCTCGGTAATGCACATCACTATAAGCCTTGCAAGCAATATGACTAATGAGTTAGTTGGGATGATGTATTACGGAACGAGTAAAGAGACTTGCCGGTAACGAGATTGAACTAGGTATTGAGATACCACGATCGAATCTCGGGCAAGTAACATACCGATGACAAAGGGAACAAAGTATATGTTATGCGGTTTGACCGATAAAGATCTTCGTAGAATATGTAGGACCAATATGAGCATCCAGGTTCCGCTATTGGTTATTGATCGAGAATGAGTCTCGGTCATGTCTACATAGTTCTCGAACCTGTATGGTTCGCATGCTTAACGTTCTATGATGATTTGTATTATGAGTTATGTGTTTTGATGACCGAAGTTTGTTCGGAGTCCCGGATGAGATCGGGGACATGACGAGGAGTCTCGAAATGCCGAGATGTAAAGATCGATATATTGGAAGGCTATATTCGGACATTGGAAAGGTTCGAGTGATTTGGGTATTTTTCGGAGTACCGAAGAGTTACGGGAATTCGTATTGGGCCTTAATGGGCCATACGGGAAAGGAGAAAAAGGCCTCAAGGTGGCCGCACCCCTTCCCCATGGACTAGTCCGAATTGGACTAGGGAAAGGGGGGCACCCCCTTCCTTCTTTCCTCCTTCTCCCTTCCCTTTTTCCTATTCCATGTGGGAGGTGGAATCCTACTAGGACTAGGGATTCCTAGTAGGAGTCCTCACTTTGGGCGCGCCCTATGAGTCGGCCTCCTACTCCCTCCATCCTTTATATACGTGGCCAGGGTTCACCCCATAGACACACAAGTTGATAATGATCTCTTAGCCGTGCGGTGCCCCTTCCACCATAATCCACCTCGGTCATATCGTAGCGGTGCTTAGGCAAAGCCCTGTTCCGGTAGAATCATCATCACCGTCATCACGCCGTCGTGCTGACGAAGCTCTCCCTCGACACTCATGCTGGATCAGTGAGTTTGTGGGACATCACCAAGCCGAACGTGTGCAGATCACGAAGGTGTCGTACTTTCGGTACTAGGATGTCGATCGTGAGGACGTACGACTACATCAATGCGTTGTCATAACGCTTCCGCTAACGGTCTAAGAGGGTACGTAGACAATACTCTCCCCCCTCATTGCTATGCATCACCATGATCTTGCGTGTGCATAGGAATTTTTCTGAAATTACTGCGTTCCCCAACGCTAGGTCCCACTATTAGCTATTGACCGGAGAGGCATCTCGGTCATTACTACATCATTCTCGAACCCGTAGGGTTAGCACTCTTAACGTTCGTTGAAGCTATAATATTATATGAGTTGTGTGAAATAGTGACCGAATGTTGTTCGGAGTCCCGGATGAGATCACATACATGACGAGGAGCTCCGGAATGGTCCGGAGGTAAAGATTGATATATAGGATGATAGTATTTGTTCACCAGAAAGGTTTCGGGAAGTACCAGGTATTTATCGAGTGTCGGAAGGGGTTCCGGAAGGCCACCGTTAAGTGGTGGGCCTTATGGGCCAAAAGGAGAGAGCACACCAGCCCACAAAGGGGGATGGCACGCTCCAACACCCCTGCCCACACGCCAAGGAAGGAGGGAACGAAGTGGGAGGCGGCCTAAGTGTAACACCACGGATGTAACTTTCCCAATTTGTACTCCAACTCTTGCGTTTCGGCTTTAAGTTATTTTTTTTCTCGGGTTCGGTTTTTGTCTCCGTGTGTGTTGTCGTTGTCATGCATCTCATATCAATGTCATCCATGTGGCATTGACATTTGCATACGTGTTTCGTCTCATGTATTCGAGCATTTTCCCCCCGTTGTCCATTTTGCATTCCGCGCTCGTTCTCCTCCGGTGGCCATTTCTACTTTCTTTCGTGTGTGGGATAAACAATTTCTGGATTGGACCGAGCCTTGCCAAAGCGGCCTGTGTACTACGGTAGACCGCCTGTCAAGTTTTCGTATCATTTGGACTTCGTTTGATGCTCCCAACGGTTTAACCGAGGACCGAAAAGGCCTCGTGTGTGTTGCAGCCCAACACCCCTCCAATTTGGCCCAAAACCCACCAAAACCCTCTCCATCATCTAGAGCGTTCGATCACGATCACGTGGCCGAAAACCACATCTCATTTGGACTCTCCTAGCTCCCTCTATGCCTATAAATAGAACCCCTCCGAAATCCGGATCTCCTTCTCCCCCGAAACCCTAGATCCACTCGTCTCCCGCGCCGCCGGACAAGTCTGCCGACCTGACGGTAAGCGTTACGTCCGGCATCGGACCCCACGCGAACGTGTCGCCCTCCTCACTCGCAGTCGCGCCTCGCCCCAGCATCGCCGCTGGGATGGCCAGGGAGGCCCCGAGGCCCGTTGCCTCCACGGCGGCACGCGCGCTGACCCTCCCGCCGGCCACGCGTTCGCACCCCGCCGCCAGCCTTCTCCGCTCCGGCAAACGAGCCGCACGCGCCGCTGATCGGCCGGGCGGAGCGCGCTCGCCGCTCGGAGCCCGTCGCACCAGGTTTAGTACGCACCGCCAGCGCCAGTCGCGCAAACGCCGCGCCGGCCCCGCTTCTCCCCATCTCCGGCAAGTCCCGACCGGCCTCTCCCTCCTACTCCGGCGAGAAGCTCCGGCGAGCTCCCTGTCTGCCTCGGTTCGCGTGCTCGCTCGATCTGGATCCGCCGCTACAGTAAAACCTAGGTTGACTTCGATTTTTTTCCCTAAGTCCTCAAATCTAAGGTCCATATGCTCCTGTTCATCGGCCCCGTAACTTTGCATCCGTAGCTCCGATTTTTGGCATATAGCATATCAAAATGTTCATCTCAGAGAGTACATCATTTCATTCCATTGCATCATTTTCATTTGAGTTCATCTTGATGCCGAAATGCTGTTAGAAGAGGGCTACTTGAGATAATTGTCAGATCTGCTACTCCATTTAGTTTTTGTCATTTTTGCCATGATTAATGTGTGCATGATATGCCCTGATGCTCTACATATGTTTTGTTAAGGGTTTTGTCATCTTTCCAGAGGTGCAACCCATGTATTTTTGTGATGTGTGTGGTGACTAGCACAAGCTTGCAAAGTGGTGCACTTGGTAATTCTGATTTCAGGGACTTAGCATTTCCACTAAGTCCTTGATCTGTTTATCTCATGATGCCATATGTTCATGTTGTTTCCTAGTGATCCGTGCCTCTTTTGAGGATGATCAGTAAGGATGTTTTGTTAATCTTGTAGTGCTCTATCCATCCATGTCTTTGTTTGCAATTATGGAGCACCCTAGCTTGAGTCAATCGAGCTCTACTTTTGCTACTTTGTGAATCTGGGCAGATTGTCAACTTGTTTGCAATTTTGCCGATGATGTTGTAGTTGATCCGTGCATGCTATGCTATTGTTCTTGCCATGTCTAGCTTGCATTTTGTGTATTCTTGATGGGTGTATGCTTAGTTATCATGACTTGCTCCGTAGTGAGTGCATCGAGCTCGTAAACATGCCTACTTGAGTATGTTTTCAGCATGTCAGTTTTCACTAAGTCTGTGATCTGATTATGTTTTTGCTATGTTCACATGCTTGCAATTGTATTTTCTGATCCCTTTTGGCTCAAGGTCACTAAGGGACTTTTGTTAAGCTCTTTGAGTAGCTCCATGCCATGCTTTACTTTGCCATGTTCAGGTCCTGTAGCATGTAGTTTTGTTGCTCCGAAGAGTGCTACCTGATCTGAAATTTCCAGACAAGTGTTAATTTCACTAAGTCTGAAATCTGTTTGCCATATGCATTTTTGCCATGCTTGTTTGAACCTGTTAATGGATGAATTGGCCGTAGCTCAGTGCTAGACTTTTGTTAAGCATCTGAATGCATCCCTGCCATGTATTTGTTGCCATGTTTGGGTGCTGTAGCATGTTCAATCTCGTTGCATTTAGATGGCTACTTGCTGTAAATCGCAAGACCGGTGTCATATTTGAATTGCTTGCCATTTCCAAACCGTAACTCCGATTCCGGCGTTCTTTATATCGTTTTCAAGCGATTTCATCTCATCTTTCCAGTGGTACACTTGGATTCCCAAGTTGAGGCCAGGTTCATGCATTCCTTGTCAATCTTGCATATGCATCCCGCATCGCATCCCGCATAGCATACCATCTTTGCATCATGTTGTTTGAGTTGCACGTGGTTGATTTGTGTCCTTGTTGCTTGTTTGTCTTGTTTGGGTAGAGCCGGGAGACGAGTTCGCTAACGAGGAGCCCGTTGAGTTTGCTTTCGAGGATCCAGTCAACTCTGACAACTGTGCAGGCAAGATGATCATACCCTCGAAATCACTACTATCTTTGCTATGCTAGATTGCTCGCTCTTTTGCTATGCCAATGCTACGATGCCTACCACTTGCTTTCAAGCCTCCCAAATTTCCATGTCAAACCTCTAACCCACCATGTCCTAGCAAACCGTTGATTGGCTATGTTACCGCTTTGCTCAGCCCCTCTTATAGCGTTGCTAGTTGCAGGTGAAGATTGGAGGCGTTCCTTGTTGGAACATTATTTACTTGTTGGGATATCATTATATTGCCATGTTATCTTAATGCATCTATATACTTGGTAAAGGGTGGAAGGCTCGGCCTCTCGCCTAGTGTTTTGTTCCACTCTTGCCGCCCTAGTTTCCGTCATATCGGTGTTATGTTCCCGGATTTTGCGTTCCTTACTGCGGTTGGGTTATAATGGGAACCCCTTGATAGTTCGCCTTGATAAAAGCTTTTCCAGCAATGCCCAACCTTGGTTTTACCATTTGCCACCTAGCCTTTTTCCCTTGGGTTTCCGGAGCCCGAGGGTCATCTTTTTAAACCCCCCCGGGCCAGTGCTCCTCTGAGTGTTGGTCCAAACCTAGAGCCCCTTGCAGGCCACCCTCGGGGAAACTGAGGGCTGGTTTTAGTTGTACGGATTTCTTATCCGATTGTGCCCTGAGAAGAGATATGTGCAGCTCCTATCGGGATTTGTCGGCACATTCGGGCGGTGTTGCTGGTCTTGTTTTAACCTGTCGAAGTGTCTTGAAGAACCGAGATACCGAGTCTGATCGGAACGTCTTGGGAGGAGGTCTATTCCTTCGTTGACCGTGAGAGCTTGTCATGGGCTAAGTTGGGACTCCCCTGCAGGGATTTGAACTTTCGAAAGCCGTGCCCGCGGTTATGGGCAGATGGGAATTTGTTAATGTCCGGTTGTAGATAACTTGAACCTTAACTTAATTAAAATGAATCAACTGAGTGTGTTACCGTGATGGCCTCTTCTCGGCGGAGTCCGGGAAGTGGACACGGTGTTGGAGTAATGCTTGCGCAGGTTGTTCTCTAGTTTCTCGCTCGCGCTTTGCCTCCTCTTCTCGCTCTCTTTTGCGAATAAGTTAGCCACCATATTTTGCTAGTCGCTTGCTGCAGCTCCACATATTTACCTTGCCTTACCTATAAGCTTAAATAGTCTTGATCGCGAGGGTGCGAGATTGCTGAGTCCCTGTGGCTCACAGATTACTATTACACCAGATGCAGGGCCTGATGATTCCGCTCCAGGAGACGCGCTTGAGCTCAAGTGGGAGTTCGACGAAGACTCTCAACGTTACTATGTTTCCTTTCCGATGATCAGTAGTGGTGCCCAGTTGGGGGTGATTGGGACCGTGTCGCATGTTGGGTTTCTTTTTTTTGGCGCCGTAGTCGGGCCATGAGTGTTTGGATGATGTAATGTTATTTATGTACTTGATTGACGTGGCGAGTGTAAGCCAACTATGTTATCTCCCCTTTATATTTTATATTACATGGGATGTTGTGAAGATTGCCTAACTTGCGACATATGCCTTCAATGCGATTATGCCTCTAAGTCGTGCCTCGACACGTGGGAGATATAGTCGCATCGAGGGTGTTACAAGTTGGTAATCAGAGCCTTCCCCGACCTTAGGAGCCCCATTGCTTGATCGTTTTTAGCAGCCGAGTTGTGTCTAGAAAAAAATGTTTTGAGTCATTTAGGAATTATATATCGGAGAGTTTAGGAATTCTTTTTACTTCCCAGTCTCCTCATCGCTCTGGTAAGGCATCCTGACGTAGAGTTTTGACTCTTCTCTTCTCAAATTTCACTAAAATTTTTAGGATCACGCGGGTATCTTGGAATCGTTCCGATGGTTTTATGATGAGAACATTGTCTTGGTGCCTCCTGTCAGGGGTTTGTGGAAGTGTCCCGGGGAGTTGAGCTCTGAGGTGTTGTCTCATAATTTTATCGTTGCAGTTCTGGAATACCTGAGTTTAGTACGCCGACATCGAAAATCTCTTTTATGCAGTTCGTTGGTGAGATAACCTCGACGCCACCCAGTACTGGGGCGGGAGTTCGGGAGTATCGCCATAACTTGTATAACGGATGCTTTTCGAAGGTTGAGGTAGATGGTTTCCGAAGTTTTCTCGGTTATGTGTTGAAGGATGGATACAGCTGGATGTAGGATTTGCTAGATTTGGGTGAGATATTATGCTTCCCCTGTATCCCCAACACCTGATTGCATAACCGGAAAGGTTCGGGAGTTTCATAGGTGGGAATTCTAGTAGCTCTAGTTTCTTCTTCCACGGATATTGGTTTGAGATTGGGATTTCTTACCGATTATTCGTTCTTGATCCGTACCTTGTTGATTTATTTCTCTACCTTAATTCTAGTGGCTTCTCAATTTATGGATATGTGACCATTTCAAGAGGAATGCATTCGTTCATTTTGTTCGGATGTGAAGACTATATGTTGCAATTTTCATTCCGTTGGATTCAGCTTCAATATTTGTCTATCAATGTGCTAATGGATGTCAACCTCTTCAGGATGGCTCCTCCAACGCGCACGACTCCGAATCCTGATCCGCCACCACCTCCACCTCCTCCGGAGGCATGGCAAGCTGTGATGGCCGCAACCAATGCAAACACACAGTTGATCATGCAAATTCTTCAAGAGCGCAATCAAGGCAACCAAGGGAACCAAGGCAATAATCAGAATCACTTTGCTACACTCAACCAGTTCCTTGCTAATGGGCCAAAGACTTTCAGCAATTGTGTTGAGGCAACCGATGCTGACGATTGGCTTGTGGATCTGTGCAAGCATTTCGAGTGCAGTAACGTCAGGCCTGAGGACTTTGTCAAGTTCGCTTCCTTCCAACTCAAAGATCAAGCTGCAGAATGGTTCCAGCAGTACAAGGATTCCAGAGGTGGACGTGTTATCACTTGGGATGAATTCCGTCAAGATTTCAGAGCTCATCATATTCCCTCAGAGCGTGGTTGAAAGCAAGCGTGAGGAATTCCGCAACCTGAAGCAAGGCTCTTTGTCTGTCTATGACTACAACAAGTTGTTCCAGAAGCTCGCCCGCTTTGCCAAGCAGGACGTCTGATGAGAAGAGCATGATATACCAGTTCAGGGGTGGTCTCAGAGAAGAAATTCAGCTAGCTCTTGTTCTCTTTGAGCCCTTGAGATACGATGAGTTCTACAACATGGCATTGAAGCAAGAGGCTGCTCAGTTGAGGTGTGATGCTTCCAAGAAGCGAGTCAGAGATGCTTACTCCTTCTTCCTCTACTCAAGTGGCCAAGCAGCAGAAGTATTGGCTTCCTCCTCCTCCGTTCCGTCAGCCGTATCAGCAGAAGAGCAAAGGTGGCAGTGGATCTTCCCACCCACCCAACCCTGGCTTTCAGAACAAGACTTCGTCTCAAGCTCCAAGATCGAGTGCTCCGTATCACCGTCCGCTTTCAGAGGTCACGTGCAACAAGTGCCAACAGAAGGGTCACTATGCCAACAAGTGTTTCAACCAGAGGCGTCTTCCTCCTCCTCCTCCTGTGAGATCGGCAAGTACAGCTGTGGTCAAGCATAACCCCAAGTACGCCAAGGTCAATATGGTGAATGCAGCTCAGGCAGAGGATTCATCAGATGTCATCATGGGTAACCTTCCTGTTAACGATATTCCCGCAAGAGTTCTTTTTGACACTGGTGCATCGCATTGTTTCATCTCGAGACCTTTTGCATCTAAGCATGATTTTGTTACTCAAGTGTTGTCGAAACCGTTGGCTATTGTCTCTCCGGCCCGTCAAATGACATCTCGAGTATGCGTTCCGGATGTTACAATCACTTTGGGTGACTATAAGTTCTTGTCCTCTCCAAATGTTCTTGGTGACTCGGATATTGATCTTATTCTCGGAATGGATTGGCTTTCTAAGCACAAGGCTCAGCTTGATTGTGCAGCCAGGCAGATTCAATTGACTCATTCGTCTGAGGATGTAATTGTCTTTGCCGCTCGTGATGATACCATCCGTCTGTTTCTCTCAATGAGAAGGGTGAAGATGCCATCTCGCAAATTCCAGTCGTTTGCGAATATCAAGACGTCTTTCCAGAAGAGCTTCCAGGAATGCCTCCGCACCGGCCAGTTGAATTCGTTATTGATCTTGAGCCTGGCACGGAACCTGTGTGCAAACGTCCTTACAAGCTCGGACCTGAAGAGTTGAAGGAGCTGAAGAAGCAACTCGATATTCAAGAGAAAATGGGTCTCATCCGGCCTAGTTCTTCTCCATGGGGTTGTGGTGTTCTTTTTGTGAAGAAGAAGGATGGAACGGACCGACTTTGTGTTGATTACCGTCCATTGAACAAGAAGACCATCAAGAACAAATACCCACTTCCCAACATCAACGAGCTGTTCGAACAACTCAAAG